>NC_066622.1:136273934-136467502 GCF_025201925.1 Gopherus flavomarginatus
CCTCTGGACGAATTTACCGCCCCGGCTGGGGGTGGTTTTATTTTGTCGCTGGGAGAGCTTGCGCCATTGTAAGGTGTGCTGTGCAGACACAGCCTAAATGTGCAGAGCCCAGCATCTAATATCTACCCTCCAAGAGCTATGTTGGCTCTCACTACCCAATGAATATTCACTACATTTAGACCCTGGTGCTATGCCAGTACGGATACGTGCCAGCCCTAATGATGCAAGAGGAAATTCTCACGGTGTTTCAAAGTGGCATCAGCAGAGCAAGGCCTAGAGGAAGTATCTTATATCATTTTATTTTTTTAAACTTCGCAATGTCATACCTTCCAGAGAGACTGGCACACCAGGGGATAGCCACAAACAACTAAAAATGTTCATCAATGGAGTAGATGCTACTCAATACCTTTGAATGACTACTATATATGCAGATTTACTGCTTCATTAGATTATCTACATAGACAGCAATGGGCAAGAAACATTCTGAACAGCAACAGTTCCCTTAACCTCTTTCTGTTGAAGGATGTTCCTTCCCTGACTAGCCATTACTTCCACCACTCTACCCCTTCCCAAAATAGGGATGCCTTTCGAAAACCTGTGTGACTGTCAATCAGTAACACCAGTGACCACTGTGATGTTATGAGTGTAATATAATATTTAACTCTTTCTGGCCCTATGTCACCTTTCAATTAATCAACACACAGACTGACCAGACCCATGGCCGAACTTTAAAGACTTGTTAGGAAGATATGTAAATGAACAGAGCTTTGAAATGCAAGCCTGCATTGTTAGAGATAGAAGGGTAGATGTTTGCTCAGGTCTTGGGATGTAAGCAAACAAGTCTTGTATATTGTTATAGCTTTGATTCAAAGATCAAAAAAGGAATATTAATGTTTATGACACTTCAGTGAAATAGTATTATTGTCTACGTGTCTCTTTGAAGGTTGTGATAAACTGTATATTAACTGTTTAATGGATAAATTACACTATGCTAATTGCCATGATGTTTGGGAGACAGAAGATTAAACTTACTCTCTTAGGCCAAGAGGCTGCTGGGAAATGTATAAAAACCCTTGGACACCATCCTGTTTTATCTCAGATTTGTGTTGGGTTTCGAGAAGGGGAAACCCTAAGCCAAAATAATTTAGATCCCCAGTCACTGACTGGAGTCACCCTGAATATGGACAGTGGACTATAACCTGTGCATTATTTCTAAAAGGACTTTTGGCAACTACAAACTCATCTCTGCTATGTATCTGAACCTCAAGAATTGAATTCAAGTCTGTAGGTATACTGATCTTTTAACCAACACACTCTCTCTTCTTTTTTAATAAATTTTAGTTTAGTTAACAAGAATTGACTATAAGCGTGTATTTTGGGTAAGATCTAAGTTATAATTGGACCTGGATGTGTGGCTGATCCTTTGGGGTTGGAAGAACCTTTTCTTTTATATGATGAGATAAGATTTTCAGTAATCATCATATCTGACGTGTGTCTGGATGGATGCCTGAGGCTGGGCACTTTAAGGGAACTGCATTATTTGGACTTTTGAGTAATCACTATGGTAATACAAAAGCTGTTTTGTGCTGGCTTGCTAAATCTAAGTATTGGAATATCCACCAGCTTTTGGGGTTTGTCTGCCCCATTCTGTTTGCAGTTCACCCTGAGTGACCAGAGCTGGCTCCCATAGGCAGCATCGTCACAGTCACACATAGGAAAAGAGCCGTTCACCTGCTACAGGAGCATTTTTGTTCCATGTCTGTATGGTGTCTAAAACAATGGGGTCCTGGTCTATGACTAGTGTACCTAGGTTCTACGGTAATACAAATTAATAATAATTTGTTGCTTTTTATTATAGTTGAGCAGCTCTAGCCGAGATATTCGCATCCTCTTCTAAGCCATTTCATCTCACTCTCACATATAAAACATTCTAGCAGAAAAGAACCAAACCCACTATATTAAGACTAACTAGAGGACATGATTGTATCATGAGTCGTGCATTTTAGGTCTCCTTGTGAAATCCTATATACCTACGTTCATATCAAAAATAGTTTGAGGAAAGGAAAGAAAAATGTAATACAAGTTAGACAAACAATCAGAAGACTCAGGCAGGCAGTGATGACACTTTTAGCACAGATCACATTCTAAAATGTTCTTGCAAGTGACCTTGTATCAGTTACACATTTCTGATTAACTCTTTTGCATCTTAGAGTCTAACATATAATCTCTGTTGTTGCTAAGACCATCTAGTCTGCCAAAGAAAGCATGAGCAGCCTCAGAAGCAGAATGACGCACCTAAAACAATAAATATTAATCCCCAGTGCAGATTCCACGCAACTGAATTTGGTCATAGAAAATGGGATCAAAAGTTCTAAAACAAACATGCACTGGAAAAATTAGGAATCATCCCACACGCATATCCAAAGTCTGGAGCAATTCTTAAAAGAATAATTGCTGTCAAGTTAAGAGAAAGAGGAGAGCAGAAGAAAGCCCAGCATGTATAAAAAGTAGCCACTAGGCAGTGTTTTGTGGACACTTTAAAAATGACACACACAGCTTATTGATCAGTGTTATCATGATTAAACCATACATGGTACTCCATCCATAACCACTCCTCACTTAAAAGCTTGAGAGAGAAAAAAAGATAGGCATTAGAAAGCCAAGAAAACAAACACAGTGGCTCTGGCTGATAGACTGGGGGAGGCAAGGAGTGGGTCAGACCAAAGGGACTCCCACTCAGAATGCTCTACCTCCAGCCTCCAGATATTTAAATCAGCAAAACCCTTGCAGCAATGAGCAAATATACAATACTAGCGAGCATGTAGGACCTCCAGGAGAAAGAGGAACCAATCAAAAGTAATTCTGTATACATCCACCAGGATCCGAAGGTGAGTCAACAAGACTTCAGGGTCAGTGGTATCAGACTGCTGCTGATAGATCGAAAAGGAACTGCATGGACACGCAACCTTTGTCTGAGACTAGACGCTCACCAACTAGTGACTAGCATAGTCTCTCTGCCAGACTCAAGGAGGTCTGAGGATTCCATTATCTGCTCTCTCTTTTGTAAGTAGGAAGCAGGAGATTTTGGTCATTAAATACTTCCTTAGCTTTATTTTTGAGCTTCTCTTTCCCTATACATTCCCTCAAACCCACCCCTAAATTTAGCAAACATTACTATTATGCATTTGGGGGGGGGAAAGCCAAAATGGTCATTTTGTTTACTTCTCTCTCTGTATACCAGCACCATCCAGGGAGTCAAAGATATGCACATCCCTGAGTGCAGACACAGATACAATGGATGCTGGTTATGCACAAATTCTTGGTTTCCAGTAAAAAGTTGCCATTATCCAAGAGTTGTAAATAAATTAAGGTGTTTAAGTGCATGCACTGCATATGTACAATATTACAATTATACAATGATAAACTACAACTGTCCTTACAATGAGTAAAATAAACACAAAAAATGTTGATGTAGTTATAATCAGTGCTCAAAGGGAAATAGCACACACATTTAAAAAACACAATTTATCCAATGTTGTTTGCTAATAACCAGCATCCACTGCTCAGCTACTCACACTTGCTTAGCAAAGGGCTCACGTAGTGTCTCCAGAACCCAAACGCCATCAGCAAAACACAGGTCCACATTGTGAGGGGTTACCCTGGGGTGCCACCTGATGTCCTGGGTTGCCACTGATCCCGCCCGTTCCACCAGCCTGGGCTCTCTCACCCTGTCCTGCTGAGCCAGGCCCTCAAGCCTCTCCTAGCGCACGCACAGGTAGGGACATGCCCAGCTGCAGAAAGAGACAGACACTGAAATCAGCTCTGCATGGGAAGAAACAGCTAGGGGATTGCCCAGCACTACAGTGCATACCCCCTCTCGGGTGCAAACCCCAAATTGTATTGTCCAGCACTGCACAGAGAACTGTACAGCGTAAGCTCATGAAAATTGCCCCCTCCCTCATTATGGAGGAAGACATACACAGCTTTTTGCCCTGAGTTACGAATTGCACAAACTGGTTTAGAGAAAACAAAACAAGTTTATTAACTACAAAGGATATATTGTAAGTGATTATATGGGATAGCAAACAGATCAAAGCGGATTACTGAACAAAAAAGGCAAACATGCAAACTAAGCTTAATACACTAAAGAAACTGGCTACAAGTAGTAATTTCTTACCCTAGATGTTGTTTTAAGCAGATTACAGAATTTCTTGAAGATGAGCTACTCTTGCTTTCAGCTTAAAATGCCTGATATTCCTTTCCCAGCCTGGGTCCAAACCTTCTCCCACCCTTTGTCTCTTTCTAGATGTTCACAGCAGTCATCCTGGCCGGGGATTCAGTGAAGAAAGAACCCTGATCATCTCACTCTCCTGTCTTAAAATAGGATTTACATATGATGAGAATTCTTTGTTTCCCAGTCTGATTCCCCAAGGTGGTGGAATATTTCACAACAAAGCATTGTTTTAAGTTAGGTCAAAATGTGGGTCTAAATTAACTGTCTGGAATTCTGTTAAGGATGGTTTTGCTCAAAGAAATGACTGCCATAGTGTAGTCATGAACACTCATTTCAATTAGTGCAGGGGTTCTCAAACTGGGGGTCGTGGCCCCTCAGAAGGTCATGAGGTTATCACATGGGGGATTGTGAGCTGTCAGCCTCCAATCTCAAACCCCGCTTCACCTCCAGCATTTATAATAGTGTTAAATATAAAAGAAGTGTTTTGAATTTATAAGGTGGGTCACACAGAGGCTTGTTGTGTGAAAGGGGTCATCAATACAAAAGTTTGAGAATCACTGAATTAGTGCGTGAGAAACCCTACTTTTAAGAGTTATACTGAGCCAGTTATCTACATACAGAAGTTAAGACAGTTCAGAAAAAATACTTATGGGTGACAGAGCACATTAAGGGACCCTTTTCCCAACAGCATTCCACCTTATCTGGCAGAATGAATATCACATCTAAATTGCTATACTTATTCTGCTAGAAAAGTTTCTAAGAAGTGCTAGGAATATTTATTTCAGGTGGGTTTTTCTGTTGAGAAAATGACATTTATTATAGAATCTCCAGTCTGGCCTGGCTTGCTAAGGAATTACATGTTAAAGTCAGCTGCACAAGAACTCATTAAAGTGACCTTTAGAATTAAAGTGTTCTTTAACAAGAGACTTTGTTGAATATTTCCACTAAATAATACCCACAGTTTACGACTTGTGGATCAGTCCTCAAACCACTGATTTAATATGCTAACTACACAGTCAAAGTTTGCACAAGGTCAATCAAATGTCAATTATATTCCGTGCAGATTATAACATGATGAATTGTGTCTGAAAAAAATCAGAGAAATGTTTATGTAGTTCAGGCCCAAAATTTAGTTTTCATATGCTTTTATTAAACATGATGTAGCATCACAACTTTGCACATATTAAAAAAAAAAAAGACCATCTCCGCCCTCAGAAAATTTACCATCTAACTTAGAGAAAAAGAAGCTGGTATTATTACCCCTAGCAAGAGAATCATGCAAGTGTTGGTATTTTTAAATAGATGTTCACCATGGAAATCCAAGCAGTAGTAGCTAGTTTTGAGGAGGATTGAGAAGAGCAAAGATATGACGCACAAAACGGATTCTCCTGCACACACTGGAAGCTCAAATACAACTGCATTTGAGCATGCTAGCACATTAAAAGCAGACAGCCTAGTTTCATGTCCAGACGCAGTGAAAGTCAAAATGTGATCTAGGAAAAGTATATTTGGTTTTGAAATTCCAGGTTGGCGTGGGGTGGGGGAGGGGCACAGCTGGGTTTTAGTTTTGTTTTTTAAATGTGAAAATGGTCAGTATCCCTTTAACACGTCTCAGGAATTCTCTCTTTCCTCATCTCCCAGGAAGGGTGCATGTGATAACTGGTTCACTCTCTAAGAAGCTAAAACCAGTCAGATAATTGTTTGCTCTAGATGTTCCAGGCACTTTTAAGATAAAAAAAAAAAATCTGACTGACAAAGCAGTTTATGGTGCCAGTTCAGCTTCTGTATTTCCTTTACAACTGGACTGTTTGTATTTGAGTGATCTCTTCCTCATTTCACTGCCCTTCTGATCTGCTGGTTTAGTCCTGATTTTGTGACTTCACCATCAGTTGCCTTCAACTACACTACAGGATCAATTTAAACATGAGTTGTGAAGAGGAAAATGTTTCACCCTGAATTCTTCTCTACCATATGTGAAACATGCCACATGTGTCTTGTAGAGGATCAGCAACTTAACACTTTTATAGTGCTTTACACATCTACTGTTTATGGTAGCACTGCTATGTGCCAGGTGCTTTGGAACGGTCCCTACCTTAAGGATAACACTATCTAAGAAAATACATAAGAATTTAAATCAAGTCTCCACAGCTATGTATAATGAAGTTTGTCCACAATATTTAAAGCCTCTGAACATCTTGGGACAAAGATATCACAGAAGAAACCCCAAGTTTCTTAATCATTAATTGTATTTTAAACCTGAAGGATCTAGTCTAACACACTGGACTCAATAGAAGGAAATGAAAATGTGTTTTATGTGCTTCATGCTGCACAATATAAGCTATTCGTCTCACAATATCGCTGTAAGAAGACACAGCAAGTATCAGGGTTTTTGTGTATCTTCATTAAGCGATTTGCAACAAGCATTGTGTGAGTAGTGTATAGGCATTATTATCCTGAGATTAAGGTATCTTTTTGCCTCGTATCATTGCTGCCACACAACAGTTATGGTTTGAAACAAGTGCTCAGCATTCTCATCAGACATCCCATGGTGCACTGCTCCACTACTGTGGTGATGCATTTTGGCATTTCCCACTCCGCAAATTGTAGGATACCTACTGGAAGGCAATGGAATTCTGGAGTTTGGGGAGAGGGGGAGACGTCAAACTACATTCCCATGATCTCTCTTTTCACCCCATCATCCATCTGGGTTTTGCAAGCCAGTGCCGTTTTCAAAGTGCTGTCAAGGAAGCATGGAAGAAACATTGGCGCACACTGCAATCCTTGGGATGATGACTATAAACAAGCTGCAGCAAGCATGTCAACAGTCATGCAGTGACGAAAGAAGCAGGTCACCTGAAAGACGATGGTTGACATACAGGAAACATCTCCTAGATATTTTACAGAAGTGCCTTCACTGAGAGTGCCACTTTTGGACTTGGACAACTAGCTCTGACTAGTGGGACAGAATAATGCTGTAGACCTGGATGATCAGAGGTGCTGGCAGAATTTCAGGATGTCAAAAGCCACTTCTGTACAAACTTGTGCAGAGTTCGGGCCAGGGCTGCAGTGGCAGGACACCTATGTGAGAGTTGCCTTCAGTGTGGAGAAGTGTACAGCTAGTACCATCTGGAAGCTAGCAATCCCCAGCTACTACTGATCAGTAACTAACTAGTTTGGTCTTGGTAAGATTAACCACTGGGACTGTTGGCATGGACGTGCGTGCAGCTATCAAGAAAGTGCTTTGCCCCCAATTCCTAAGGCTAGGCAATGCATGGGAGGTGAATGGTTTTGCACAATTGGAGTTCACAAATTGTATTGGGGCCATTGATGGGATCCAGATGCCCGTTCCTTGCACCTTCACCCTCCAGCACCAGGCCGTGGAGTTCAAAGTTATTTCATCCTGGGGCTGCAAGGCCTGGTTGATCAGCATGGACAGTTCACCAACATTAATGTGAGGTGGTCTGGAAATGTCCATGGTGCCAGGAGCGTTACAAACCTGAGAATTTCCTGTAATGAAAAAAAAAAAAAAAAAAAAAAAAAAAAAGAACTTTTGCTTCAATAGTCTTTGTGGACTATGGCAGTGCCATTCCTCAGCCATTCTTCCCTGACTTACAAAGCCTTCTGTTGGGCAACTGGATGGGAGAAAGATACATCATGAGTAACTGCAGAATAACAGTGGAAAGTACATTTGGGAAACTGAAAGGTAGACGAAGGAGCCTGATGTCAAGGCTGATGAGAAATCTCCCTCTTATGATAGCTGTTTGCTGTGTTTTACACAACTTTTGTGAGAGGAAGGTGGATAGCCTTGTAGATGGCTGGAGGATAGCTACTGTAATGCCAATATTTAAAAAGGCTCTAGAGGTGATCCCAGCAACTACAGACAGGTAAGTCTAACATCAGTACCAGGCAAATTAGTTGAAACACTCGTAAAGAATAAAATTGTCAGACACATAGAAGAACATAAATTGTTGGGCAAAAGTCAACATGGTTTCTGGGAAATCGTGTCTTACTAATCTATTAGAGTTCTTTGAAGGGGTCAACAAACATGTGGACAAGGGGGATCCAGTGGACATAGTGTATTTAGATTTTCAGAAAGCCTTTGACAAGGTCCCTCACCAAAGGCTCTTACGTAAATTAAGTTGTCATGGGATAAGCGGGAAGATCCTTTCATGGACTAAGAACTGGTTAAAAGACAGGGAGCAAAGGATAGGAATAAATAGTAAATTTTCAGAATGGAGAGGGGTAAGTAGTGGTGCTCCCCAAGGGTCAGTCCTAGGACCAACCCTATTTAACTTATTCATAAATGATCTGGAGAAAGGGATAAAAAGCGAGGTTGCAAAGTTTGCAGATGATACTAAACTGCTCAAGATAGTTAAGACCAAAGCAGACGGTGAAGAACTTAAAAAAGATCTTATAAAACTAAGTGATTGGGCAAAAAAATGGTAAATGAAATTTAAAAGTGGATAAATGTAAAGTAATGCACACTGGGAAAAATAACCCCAACTATACATACAATATGATGGGGGCTAATTTAGCTACAACTAATCAGGAAAAAGATCTTGGAGTCATCGTGGATAGTTCTCTGAAGATGACATGCTACAGGGGCACAATCAGTCCACGCAGTGTACAGTGGCAGCAAAAAAGCAAACAGGATGTTAGGAATCACTAAAAAGGGAACAGAGCGTAAGACGGAGAATATCTTATTGCCCTTATATAAATCCATGGTATGCCCACATCTTGAATACTGCATACAGATGTGGTCCCCTCATCTCAAAAAAGACATACAGGCATTAGAAAAGGTTCAGAGAAGGGCAACTAAAATGATTAGCGGTTTGGAACGAGTCCCATTTGAGGAGAGATTACAGAGGCTAGGACTTTCAAGCTTGGAAAAGAGGAGACTAAGGGGGGATATGACAGAGGTATATAAAATCATGAGTGATGTGGAAAAAGCGAATAAGGAAAAGTTATTTACTTATTCCCATACTATAAGAACAGAGGCCACCAAATGAAATTAATGGGCAGCAGGCTTAAAAAAAATAAAAGGAAGTTCTTCACACAGCGCACAGTTAATTTATGGAACCTGAGGAGGTTGTGAAGGCTAGGACTATAACAGGGTTTAAAAGAGAACTGGATAAATTCATGGGGTAAGGAATGGTGTCCCTAGCCTCTGTCTGTCAGAGGGTGGTGATGGATGGCAGAAGAGAGATCACTTGATCATTACCTGTTAGGTTCACTCCCTCTGGGGTACCTGGCATTGGCCACTGTCAGTAGACAGGATACTGGGCAGGATGCACCTTTGGTCTGACCCAGTACGGCCATTCTTATGTTCTTACATTCTTATGGTTGGGAGACTTGCTGAATGTTTTGAACAACCAGAGAAGATGACATGCTACAGGGGCACACAGTCAGGCATGCACTGTGCTCCTACTTTGAGGCTAGAGATCACTTGTGAGAAATGTGTATGCTTTTGTTTAAGGCTTAAATCAGGATTACTACACACATATTAGCATGTACGTGCCATGCTGCAAAGCTTCCGTCATGCTATAAGAGGGGATTCTACTATGCTTTGTGGGGGTTTTAACATAGTGTATGTATGGATCTTACTCTAGTGTATGCAAAGGTGAAGTGGAGGTGGGCATTTTCATTAGTTGTTCTAGATGCCCAGCCCAGACTACAAAAACATTTTGAAAGTATTTTTAATAAACAATATACCAATGTAAATGTTTAGATCAGTAAAAAATATTAACATACATACCAATATGCAAATAGTAAATGAAAAAAATATACCACAGTCAAGAATAGCATACAGACAAGTTTCTGCTTTTAAGGTCACAAATGTGCACATGTAGACAACTCAACCCTGTTGTCTGCATCTTTGATGTTGGAGGGTCTCTCCCTTGCGGGTATCGCCCACTGTCTACCATTTTCTTTGTTGTCCCATGGCACAGAATGCCTGGAGCAGGACCTGTTTCTGAGCATTGTAGCTGGGGACACACAGGCTGTGAAGCAGTCCTTGACCAGAGAGCTAGCATGTTTTCCTGGAAGCTTTGCCCCTTTGTATCCCCAGCAGCTGTGTTTGTGAGAACCATGCCATTTTCCTGTCTTTTTCCTTCTCTCTGTCATGCTCTTCCTTCCACTCCTCTGTCTTTTTCATCTCTTTCTTTGTCCTTAGTTGCCACAAG
Source organism: Gopherus flavomarginatus (assembly GCF_025201925.1). Classification (NCBI taxonomy): domain Eukaryota; kingdom Metazoa; phylum Chordata; order Testudines; family Testudinidae; genus Gopherus; species Gopherus flavomarginatus. Next base: position 136,284,351 of record NC_066622.1, read on the forward strand.
CTGTGAGCTGCTCGGAGGGGCAGGGAAAGAGGGTAGGAAAAAAACAGCTAGTTATTGTCCAAATTGAAGTCTCAACGCCAGCAGTGATTAAATGTTGCTTTTTCCTTTATTTTGGAATTCTATTCCCCCAGCTCTTCCCAGTCTTGAGTGAGCTTGGAGATGGTAAGACTTTTCACAATCGTCTTTGTTTGTGTAGAAGCCCTGGGCCTGTGGTGGGTGGTTGTTCTGCCAACTCGGGCAAAGGGATAATAAATGTGAGGTAGACTGTGGGTGTCGAGAATAGGATCACCTCTGCAGGCTGTCATAGAATATCAGGGTTGGAAGGGACCTCAGAAGGTCATGTAGTCCAACCCCCCGCTCAAAGCAGGACCAACCCAGTCAGATTTTTGCCCCAGATCCCCAAATGGCCCCCTCAAGGATTGAACTCACAACCCTGGGTTTAGCAGGCCAATGCTCAAACCACTGAGCTATCCCTCCCCTCGTTTCCTGTCCATACATTGGAGGAACCATCTCCTCAAAAGGCAAAGGATTATGATCAAAAAGTCAATAGGCAAACAGAGAAAAATATGCCATGCAGCTGTTTGATGGAGTGGTATCCCAAAGCTGGCACAGGAATGGAAGGGAACCATAAGCTGAAGGGGCAGTGCCAAGAGTGCTGCACTGCTGTGCAGTCTCTGGACAATTAGAGCACTCTTTGGCTTAAGTTCTCTTTAACCCCTGCGGACCAGCATAAAGGGCTCCGCAAAATAAACAATGTTCTGCATTAGCCCCCTAAGGCTTACAGTGCCTTACAATATCTTTTTCAAAATATCTGTGTACCACGCATGACTTTTGGTGTAACCCATAATACCGCACACTGACTAAAAGCTGAGGGCATTAATGAAAGTGTGAGCCAGATAAATGCTTAGTGCTTTCTTTCTCTTTTCTGCAACTGCTGCTACAATAGAACTGCTTTTATTTAAAACCACCTCATTGTTAAAAATATAAAACATATGGAGATCTACCTATCTCATGGAACTGGAAGGTCATTGAGTCCAGTCCCCTGCCTTCACTAGCAGGACCAAGTACTGATTTTGCCCCAGATCCCTAAGTGCCCCCTCAAGGATTGAACTCGCAAGCCTGAGTTTAGCAGGCCAGTACTCAAACCACTGAACTATCCCTCCCCCCACACGGTGCAGCTGGGGGGTACTGGGTGTTGATTGTGCAATGAAGACTGGGTGGGAATAGACAGCCAACAGTCAACACAGGGGCTAGTTAGGACACAGCAAACAAGCTATGGCTGTGTTTCGCATTGATAGAAAAGTGTAGAATTTACACACGCCTCAGCACAGACAGTGCTATGAGCAATGGGTGGAGGAGTTAAAAGCCCAGGTGATGGAAAACGCCTATACAAACATGGTGGGGTTGAAAACATATGAAGCAGAAAGAAGGTAGACTAACATGGCAACATCCTCAATACAGCTGTATTATAATAGATCACACAGTACTTACTGCAAGTGATCTCTACCCCAGGTCAGATATCTTCCTGTGATTCAGATGGTTCCTCTGGTTGTGAACTGGCCATTTCCTGAGTTTCCAGGACTGCGCTTCTCTCTTATGGCTTGTACACACTAGTGCTTATTTTGACATAAGTTAAGTCGCTCAGAGGTGTGGAAAAGCCACCCCCGAGTGAGGCAAGTTACACTGACCTAAGCGCCCGTGTGGACAGCGCTATGTCAGGGGGAGACGCTCTCCTGCCGATATAGCTACTGACGTTTACGGAGGTGGAATAATTATGCCGACGGGAGAGTTCTCTCCCATTGGCATCAAGTGTTCGGACTAGCAGTGCTACAGCAATGCAGTGCTACAGCCACTGTAGCAATTTGTGTAGACTAGCCCTTAATTCATCAAGTCAACGATATCATAGAATTCATTCAGTCTCCTCCCTCTTGGTTTGCACCTTGGTTGACATTGGTGGAGGGTGTCCTCAAAATGCAGGGGGTCAGCGGTGAGATATCCAGCAAGTTGACAGTCCAGCCTCGGCTACACTGGTGCTTTACAGCGCTGCAACTTTCTCACTCAGGAGTGTGAAAAAAAACACCCCCCTGAGCGCTGCAAGATACAGCGCTGTAAAGCGCCAGCGTAAACAGTGCTGCAGCGCTGGGAGTGCGGCTCCCAGCACTGCAAGCTAATCCCCACGAGGAGGTGGAGTATGTGCAGCACTGGAAGAGCTCTCTCCCTGCGCTGGTGCTGCGACCGAAGTTTTGAGTGTAGCCAAGCCCTCCTATTCATTGTAGGAGCTGTAGATGTTGCAAGCTCTCCCAGAGGTCCTATTATTGTACTTCACACTCTTATAACCCAGTCGGAGTTCCTTTCCTTTATTGCGGCATTGGCTTAAGTCCCAGTTGTACCTCCCTCTCTTTCATCTGTTTGGACAGCTGCTTGTATATTTGCGCATTTCAGTGGCTAGAATTCAGATGGGCCTGTACATGCTCCTCTCCCCTCAGGGCAATGAAGTCTCTGACCTCACCTGGAGGCCACACTGCAGTATGAGTCTTGACTGATCAGCATTAAGAACATGACAGCTTTGTGATCTCCACAAGAGCTGGAATTACAAGACACAGAACCTGCACTAGCATTTAAACAGGGAGGTGACCTCCAACTAGGATGACCCCAGGCACTAGAGAGCACACATGTAAACAGACAGGCCAACCCCAAGTCAGCAAAGCAGTGTGGGATACCAACAGGAGGAACTGGCAGATGCACAACAGCGTTGGGATGGGTAAAGTCATTCCACATCTCTCAGTAAATCTGCTTTTAAAGTGGATTGATTAATGCATGTTAAAACCCCTGATGATAAGCAACCGAAAAAAAAAAACCAACCAAAGCCAAAAACAAAACAGAACACACAACTGACTGTGGAAGCAAGACCCTTTAACACAAAATAACGCAAGTTAACCTGCAACAAGTTCCAGTTGTAAACAAGCCCTTAGTTTCACCATATAAACTGCTGATACTGAGACAGAGAGGTGAAGTGATTTGTACAATAATGCTTCATAAGCAAGTCAATGGCAGAACCAGGATTAGAATTTAAGAATTCTTAATACCATCCCTGTGCTTCTCCTTTAAAAGGTCTGACAATATACAAAAGGAAATCTTTTCAAAGTGTTACAAGAGATCAAGTGCTATTTTAAAGTTCGCCCTCATGAAAATGTACCTCCTTTAAGAAAGCCTGGCTGTTCAGCCCTCTCTATTACCACAAGCTTTACACTAATCTCTAATTTGCATGTTCATCAAGATACTGCGCCCTCAAAGGCTCTTAGTTTGGAATTGACAAGATGTCTGGTTTTGGGGTGGGGATGAAAAATGCTGACAAATGCAGAATCAGCCAGAGGACTTCATATGCAATATTTGTACAATCCAGAGAACATTTAAAAAAAACTATTTATATAATTAAAGGTGAGAATTAAAGGCCTAAACAAGCTAAGTTTTACCCTGCACCCAGTGCTGAAAGAAAGGACAATGATTTACAAAGATTATTGGAAAACACTTAAAGTTGTGCAAGAGACAGCAGAAGTTTTCTTCGTAAGTATTTTGACAAAGATGGTGTGTCACTCATTTAGGAATCAATCCCAACTGTTTAAAAAAAACTTTAATGGCAGTTTAAGTGTTTAGACTTCAAAAAATTAGATACCTCTATACTGGAGATGCAGGACAGGAACTTACAGAACCAAAATGGAGAGGGCTAGGACACAAATGGAGGAAAGACCTGAACAACATAGTGAAATCCCCAGGGCAACAGGCAACAAGCAGGCCGAGCACAACATGAAAATGCACAACAGAAGCAGAACGGAAAGCCATCAAAACGATAACAGAAGCAGCTAAGAGTGCAGCAAGAGCCTGTCAGAGATAGAACGCAATGGTGAAGACCCTATGTTCCGCATGGAACAAAGAGGCATAAGTCAGTCAAGTGACTCAGACTGGATATGCAGAAATAGCTCACCAAAAACCCATCCAAATGTTTATTTTCCTCCAAGCGCAGGCATGTAACTCCATTAATACAAACATACCCATCATCTAAGGTCCCGGTAAGTTGCAGAGCAGCCTATTAAGCCCCGTGCAGGCGCACAGGGGACCCTGACCTGGCATACCTGTCACAGCCAACCCTCTACCCCAGCTCTGAGCCCCTCCCAGACTCCAAACCCCCTGGCCCAAAACTAGCCCAGCTCCTGGCCTGCCACAGCTGAGGAACAGGCAACCCACCCCCAGCCTGCCACGGCAGGGAGAGGTGTGTCCTTCCCCCATCCAGGTGCTGCTGTAGGGAGAGAGAGCTGGGGGGAGTCGTCTCTCCTTGCCATAGCCCCAGGGCAGCCTGCATCCCAAACCCCAGATCCCCAGCCCCACCCCAGAGCCTGAACCCCCAGCCGGAGCCCTCCCACCCAGCACCCTCTGTCCCAGCCCTGAGTCCCTCATCCCCTGGTCCCATCACAGAGTCACACCCCAACCCTCTGCCCCAGCACTGAGCCCCACATCCCCAGCTCCACCCCAGAGCCTGAATCCCCAGCTGGAGCCCTCACTCACACCCCTGCACTCCAGCCTTCTGCCCCAGCCCTGAGCCCCCTCCCGAACTCCGAACCCCTCGGCCCCACCCCCACCACATGAATTTCGCTATGTGCGCCAATATGGAGGTTGTGTATCACACATCACCTCCTTATTGGTGCACATAACAAAATTCATTCTGCACATGCATGGGAAAAATTAGAGGGAACACTGCCCAACATCAGTTTGCTAGATTCCAAAGGATCAAGGTATTCAGAGACCACAATACTGTATCTACACCATTCTTAGAGGGATAATGTGTTTTGAACATCATTTCTCCTTCCCACTCATTCCCCTCATGTTATGTGCTCAGGTATTGGTTTGGGGTTCATACTGTGACCTGCGTTCATAATTTGATCTGTAATTGGCATATAGGATTTATCAGACCCTTAATTGATCATTTCTAGTATTCTTCCGCCAGCAGTAGCCAATAACTGCTGTTTTAGAGGAAGGTGAAAAATATAATGCACGTACCCAGTTACGCAGTGCTGCACACGCAGGCAGTAGAGAGAAAATTCCTTCCTGATCCTTGTGGCCATTAGCTTACACCTCAACCCCTACTAATGTACAAGACATTTAAATGCATGACATATGACCTAGGTGTGGAACACCTGGAGTAACTATCAAACTTATTTTTAACTTTTTCTCACTCTGTGGATCAAATGAACAGATCAGCACTTGAAAGGATTTTAAGGAGAGGTTCCCTACTCAAGGGTTTGCAAAGAAGTTCCCTGCCCAGGCTTCTCATAAGACATGAGGGGAGATCCCTGACCAGGCTGTCCCCAAATCCAGTAAATGCAGGCCAGACTCAGCCAGACTGCATTGGTACTGTTGTCGTGCTACCACCACCCGACCAAGGGTGCAGAAGGTCCTCAGCTCTCCTCTTCCAGCAGCTGTAGCCCCCGCTCCTTCTCCTCGCTACACTTCCCCTCCAAAAGAGAGATCTCGTAAGGATCGATGGTTAGGGGAAAGGGAAGAGAGAAAAATGGGGCCCCACTACAGTTTTCATAGGAAGGGAGAGAGAAGTTGAGCCTCCTAACTCTATGAAGAACACAGCAGCCTAGGGCCTCTTCTTCCTCTGTCTGTGAAAACCATACAGGCCCCAGCTGCTTCCCCTGCCCTGAAATCACAATGTGCTCCTTGCTCTACTGCTTTAAAAGGGAAGGGAAAGCAGAGAGAGAAGCAGGGGGCCTAACTGCCATAGATGGGTCACCTCCTCTTCCCAGCCCTGCTGGCTCCTGAGGTCTGCAAAGCATCATCTAAACTGCCAGTACAGCAGCACAGGGAGGCCAAATTAGCAGTAATGCAGAATGTGCAACAAAACGTGGGTGCTCAAGAGCTCTGGTTTGCATGATATTTGATAACTCCTTTGTATTCAAAGCTAATCAAAGGTATTATTGCTCAAAAACATTAGCCTTTACAATCCTGCTACAGTATTTGATTATAAGCCCCTGCTGAAGTGAATTCCCCAGGATGATTACAGTACTCTGACAATTCTGTTCTTTTTTCAAAGCCAGGAAGGATTATAACCTGACTGATTTCAACGCTTTAGGGCAGTGTTTCTCAACAACCTGTCCACAGACCAGTGCAGGTCCCCGATATCTCCCTGACACAGTTTAGGAAGGCAGCAAGCCAGTCCCTGGTATCAAAAAGGTTGAGAAACACTGCTTTAGGGCATAGTATTCATTGGTGATAGACGACATTTATCCTTAATCCTGCTCTACCACTTCTTCCACTACATTTCTTTCCAGTTAGCATTGAAAACAAGACTGCAAATTGCATGCAGAGGTGCTTTGTCACAGAAGTTCTGTTTTTTGTACGAGATGTATAATCAAGATACTAACCATTCATCTAATCATTAAAAGATACCATAGCACTTTCTGCAAATGTAATGGTGTTAATTCCAGTATTTCTGTCAAATTCTAATCTATGTATTTACATTCTGCCTCCCTAATTTCCCACATCATTTCAGATGGATAAAATAGTCCCTCCAATTCCAGTTCTGAACTGTTGTGTAATGTTACTATGTACTATTGGAGAACTTCTGCATTCCACTCAGAGGAAGCAGCATCAATTCCTGTATATAGAGTATAATATACTGCAAGCAAGCAAGATGGAATTTTCCAGGCACCTAAGCCCCACTGAAAGTAAATGAGACTTGTGTCCTAAATCAATTGTCTCTCTAATATCCAGGGGCCAACACAGCTACAACACTGCAAACCTACCAATTAGGTGCTTTCGAAAATACTACCCACAGTCAGTAAATGACTTTAGTATCTCTGCTTCAAAAAGGGTTACAAAATTACTTTGCATAATAGAAACCTTAGCATGTGTCTCACTGATTCAGACACACTGCACAGTCTGCACATAACAGGTTCCCAGGGTCTTCAAAGACCCTGAAGTAGGACATTCATTTTCTAAATACACTTCTACTGCTATCACTTTCCAGTTTCCAACAGTTCTAAACACTTCACAGGGAAGATACAAACAATTTTTTATAAATACAAATCTATCCAACTTTTACAGTGAAACAACAGGAGCGGTGCCAGCGTTTCTGGTGCCCTAGGCAGAATTTGGGGGGGGTGGCATTTTGTGCGCTCCCCCCGGGGCACGCAGGAGCTTCCGGTTCCACTCTCATTGCGCCGCCGAAGAAGGACCCTCTGCCAAAATGCCACAGGCGACAACGGCAGTCACTGAGTTGCTCAATTGCCTGACGCTGTTTTCCGTGGCACGTTGGCAGAAGGCCCTTCTTCGGCGGCACAATGGGAGCGGAACTGGAAGATCCTGTGTGCCCCGTGGGGAGCGCACAAAATGCTGCCCCCTGAATCCTGGCGCCCTAGGCGACTGCTTAGGGTAGCCTAATGGAAACATCGGCCCTGGGAAACAAAGACCATTTAATGCTTTGGTTCCTCATTTTCTAAAATCTTTGTGACTAGAAACCACAGTAGGAAGATTTTTGTTTAAAGGCATTACACTGTATTATGTATGTAGAAGTCTCTCCATTCCCTATCATTTTGTTCCTGTAAGTGTATCTGCTTTGTTACAGGCCAATGAACACAGGTGAGCTTGGGCTGTGATTTGTTAACTCAGGGAACACAGCCTTGAAATCTTGATTAGCAATCACCTACCACACATGCCTCCTCTCAGCCCAAAGCTATGTGGCAACAGAGAATTGAGATAAAGCAGCAAAGAGCAACACCACACAAAACTTGCCTCTTACTTCCCTCAATCTAAAAACACTCACACTTATTTTTGATATTGCATTTTTCAAGTTTCAGCATGCTGATATTTAAGGAGGGTCTCCACTTCAATTATTTCATTAGGTGAAAGCTGCCCACGGTGTTTTCAAGTGTAGAGAATGATGGGAACGAAAATAGTGTTGAACTTCTTTGGTGACTTTCATTCACCCTTGTGAGACAAGCAAGTATCTTCATTTCACAGATGGAGAAAACAGTCACCAAAGGTCAAAGGACTTGCCTCAAGACACAGAGTGAGTCAGTTGCAGAGCTAGGAGTAGAATCCAGAACTCCTGATTCCTAGTCTCATGGCCTAACCACTAGATCCCACACTGTGAGTAAGAGCAAGGACAGGGATACAAGGACAGGTTAACTTAAGTTTTTTGTTTTTCTAATGAGACACACACACAGCAGATGCAAAAAAAATCCAGATGAGACTGACAGGAAAGGGATCAAGACCTTGGGCTGATGGAGGAGAAAAAATGAGAAATTAAGAAAATAAAGTTAAGAGCTTACTGTATTTTTGACACTGCAATTTGAAACAGACTTTGAGGTGAAATGCTAAGTCCTGGCAAATGGAATGCAATCACTGGTGATGTAACATCTGCAAAGGCTATTTTATCTAAACTTCAGATCACAAGAGACTTAACTTTCAAAAACAGTCAAAATGACAATAGAGAGGTTGTTTGAAGACCAAGCTATATAAATTCAGCCCTCTTCCCAAGCATTAACTGTTTGGAAAGCAGTCAACAGACTGGCAAATGAGACACCCAGTAAAGAAAAGAACTCATCATATAGATGGAGACATGTGTCATGATCCTTGGCTCACATTCAGGAACAAAGACATGTATGAGTAGCCAAAAAGTACTAGCTGCCTTTCAAACACATAGTAAGACATGGTCCCTGCCCTAAAGAGGTTACCATCTAAAAAAGAGTTTTGTCTAAGGTTATTGCCTGTTACAAGATCCCAGGTTTTGCCAGATCGGCTCAGATCCGAGATCCATCTAGTTCAGTATCTTGTCTCTGACAGTGACTGGTAGCAGATATTTCTGAAGAAGGTAAAAGAACCCTGTAGAGCACACTTGGTATATTCTGCCCACAGTCTCCACCTGATCTGTGAGATCAGACCTCTTGGAACACTGGGTGGTTCCAGACAACTGGAACAAAGCTAATGTTGTGCCAGTACTACAGGAACAACTTACTCGGAGTTGTGGTGGATTCTCCATCACTGGCAATTGAGATTGGATGTTTTTTGTAAGAGAAATGTTGTAGTTCAAACAGAAATTAATTCAGGGAAGTCCTATGACTAGAGTTCTACCAAATTCATGGCTGTGAAAAACATGTCATGGACCATGAAATCCGGTCTTCCACCGTGAAATCTGGTATTTTGTGTGCTTTTACCCTATACTATACTGATTTCACATGGGAGACCAGAGTTCTCAAACTGGGGGTCCTGACCAAAAAGGGAGTTGCAGGGGGGTGACAAGGTTATTTTAGGGGGGGATTGTGGAATTGCTACCCTTACTTCTGTGCTGCTGCCTTCAGAACTGGGCAGCCCGAGAGTGGGGGCTGCTGACTGAGGGCCCAGCTCTGCAGGCAGCAGTGCAGAAGTAAGGGTGCCAATACCAGGTCATCCTTACTTCTGTGCTGCTGCTGGCAGCGGCTCTGCCTTCAGAGCTGGGCTCCCAGACAGCAGCGCCACTGCTCTCCAGCTGCCCAGCTCTGAAGACAGCACCGCCGCCAGCAGCAGTGCAGAAGTAAGGATAGCAGTGCCACAAGCCCAGTACAATAACCTTGCAATCCCCACATAACTCCTTTTTGGGTCAGGACCCCTACAATTACAACACCGGGAAATTTCAGATTTAAACAGTACATTTCATGATTTCAGCTATTTTTAAAATTCTAAGACCATGAAATTGACCAAAATTGACCATGAATTTGGTACGGCCCTGCCTATGACCCATGACATACAAGAGTTCAGACTAGATGATCACAATGGTCCTTTCTGGCCTTCTAATCTATTAATCTTAGAGAATGGATTAAGCCCTGAAACATGACGTTTAATATTCCTTCCAAAATGTGTTAGTATTAATCATAAGCACTGGATATTCTTGATAGCCATATAAGTGTCCAATCCCTTTTTGAAGCTTGTTAATTCTTGGCATCATCTTCTTGTGACAATCTTCACAGTCTAAATATGTATTATTTGAAAAAAGTATTATTAGTTTTGCATTTTCCACATTATAATTTCACAGAAGGTCTTGTGTTATGAGACAGGGAGAAATTTTTGATGTACCGTCTTTGTATCTTCAGCAGTTTATATTTGTCTTCTTATACCTTCTTATTTGTCTCTGTCGTGGGGGGTAGGTACACCCCATTCACAGGATAGCAGGCTGAGTGTGACAAGGGGTTATGACTAAGTGGCTAGAGTAGATATTGCTGTTATAAATATACTTATGCTGTTATAAAGATATTGCCCTATAAAGCAGGGCAATCCAGCCTAGCAGCCAGAGTCCTTGGGGCTGCCCTTGCTCTCAGGGCAGCATGGCCTAATGGCCAGAGTCCTTGAGCAGTGCTCACACCCTGGAATAGGTGTGGGGCAGGGTACGGGGATCTGCGTCCACCGTTCTCAACCGGGTCCCAGCCCAGGGCCTAAGAAACTGGTAGTCTGTGGTTTGGCTCAGTTTCCTATTTTAACAGTTGCATTCCCTGGGTCGCTTCCTAACTTTGTTTCCTGTTCTGTTAGTTCTCCTAGGAGCGCTGGCCGTGTGGCCCACTCTCGTCCCCCAGGGTCAGCAGGGATTCCGCTGTCAATCTCACTGGCTTGGCCTCCACAGTCTGTAGAGCCAGCAACTCCCTGGCAGAAGCCCACAGCATACATCCTCTCTTCTCCTCAGCCAGCCCAAACTGAGCTGGGCCACTCCCTTTTATATCTTGTCCTCAGGTTGAGCATGCCCGTTAGGGGGCATGGCCTCTTCATCTCACACCGTGCGGTTAACCCCAGTGGGATCAATGCAGGGGAGGTACACCCAGTCACAGTCTCCTCTCTAAAATAAACAATCCCAGTCTTCTCAATCTCTTTTCACACCAGTTTTCTATATTCCTGATTATCCTTGTCACCATTCTCTGAACCCCACCTAATTCTGTGAGAGAGAGTAACTTATGCAACATTCCAGATGAGATAACATTGATTAAAGACATGATAATGTTCTTCATACCATTCCTTATTCATCTTATCCTGTTTGCTTTCTTGACTACAGCTGCACATTGAGCACAGGTTTTCACTGAGCTGTCTGCAATGACTCCCAGGTCCCTTTCATGCACCGATACCGTTAATGTAGAACTCTGAGGGATATTAATAGTTAAGTGTATTCCTCCAAAGTTCATTACTCTGCATTTATGAACACTGAACTTTGCTTGCCATCCTGTTACCCATTCACCCAGCTTGTTTATATCTCTCCAAATTCACCATAGTCCTGTCTGGTTCCAACTAGCCTTAACAGCTCTCTCTCATTTGCATCTTTTGCTACCTTACTACTCACCCTTTCCAGATCACTAACAAACATAATTAGACAACACTGGACCTAGTAGGAAACCATGATACACCACACCATTAAATTTTTACCACGGCTACATTTGATTTAATCCTACTCTGTTTTCAGCCTACTATAATTTAAACAAGAAAAGGATAATAATCTTACATTTACTATATGTAATGCCTCGTACCACAAAGGATACCAAAATGCTCCTGAGTAAATTGAAATATAAACTATTACATATACAAGAAACATCTCAACTGAAACACAGCTACCATTCACATTAAATGTGACCCTGGTTTAATAATGCCAAGCAATACTATACAACAGGCAACCCAGGAACCAAACCCTGCAACAAACCCCGGTGCCAATTCTGTCCACATATCTATTCAAGGGACACCATCATAGGACCTAACCACATCAGCCGCACCATTGGAGTGCGTTCACCTGCACATCTACCAATGATATATGCCATCATGTGCCAGGAATGCCCCTTTGTTATGTACATTGGCCAAACCAGACAGTCTCTAAGCAAAAGAATAAGTGGACACAAATCTGATCTCAGTAGGGGAACACTTCAGTCTCTTTGGTCACTCAATAACAGACCTAAAAGTGGCAATTCTTCAACAACAAAACTTCAAAAACAGATTCCAACATGAAGCCGCAGAACTGGAATTAATTTGCAAACCGGACACCATCAGATTAGGCCTAAATAAAGACTGGGAGTGGTTGGGTCATTACAAAATTTAAACCTAATTTCCCCAATACTAACTTCCCCCTACTATTACTAACACCTTCTTGTCAACTGTCTGAAATGGGCCACTCTCATTACCACTTCAAAAGTTATTCTTCCTCCTTTGGTATCCTGCTGTTAATTGAATTGCCTCATTAGACTGACCTCACACTTGGTAAGGCAACTCCCACCCTTTCATGTACTTATACCTGCTCCTGTATTTTCCATTCCATGCATCTGATGAAGTGGGTTCTAGCCCATGAAAGCTTATGCCCAATAAATGTGTTAGTCTGTAAAATGCCACAAGGACTCCTCCTTGTTTTTTCAGATACCATTGTTACACACAGTATAAGGGATTAGAGACGGATGTTTAGAAAGAGAAGAATTTTGAGAAGAATAAAATTTGGTAGGATTATTTTAGGTAGGCAGGCCAGATAAATAACTGTTGGTGGAATTTGGCCAGAATAATACATGTATCCAGCAGCACTATACAGAACCATTGGTTCAGAAGAGACTCAGAGGGAAGAATAAAAAGAAAGAAGAGTACTTGAGGCACCATAGAGACTAACAAATTTATTTGGGCATAAGCTTTCGTGGGCTAGAACCAACTTCATCAGATGCATGGAAGAATGCAGGGAAGAATGCCACCTGCTGGATGATGTTGAGATTCAAGCCCTGACCTGGCCTGACCCTGCTTGACTTGCGAGGTCTGACAGGATCAAAGAACAAGGTGCTATGGCTGACAGGCATAGTTAGCTATAACTAGCCCCATTAGAATCCAGTCTTATAAGAATTTTCTGGGTTGTATTTTTAAATACAGTAAAAAAAAAAGTAGTGGATTCTCAGAAAGATACTTATGAGTCCAAGTTAAAAGCAGCTTCAATTACTCCAAAAAAAACCAACAGCCAGCACAGGTGGACAGCCAGTTCAATTATGGTGCAACTATCACAGTACATGGAGTCCTTTATCCAACTTGCAGTTACTTAGAGATTCTCATTTTGAGCAAGTACAGAATGTACTTTGATCCCCACTGTCTCCTGCCAAAGCTGCAGAAATCAGTGAGCCAAAACCAATAGTCTCAAAGGATATTGTGGCAGAGGTGTAATATGGCCTCCGGTTATATACAGCAGATTTCATTCCGAAGGATCTCAATGCACTTTTAAAGTCATAGGAATAACTTCACTCACTGAATAAAAGTGGCTAGGCCAACAAAGGTCTTCTGGAGTCTAAGGCTATAGCTATGCTAGCATTTTTGTCAGTATAACTTATGTTGCTCATGGGGTGTGACAAAACACCCCCAAGTGACATACGTTAAACCAACAGCAGGGCTGATGGGGACAGCGCTAGTCAACAGGAGCTACTCTCCCACCGACATAGCTACCGCCGCTCATGGGGGCTGGCTTAATTATGTCAATGGGAGAGCTCTCTCCCATCAACACAGAGCAGCTACACAGGAAATGTTACAAAGGCGAAGCTGCATTGGTACAGCTGTGCCACTGTAAGGTCTCTAGTGTAGACGTGGCCGAAAAAGAAGGACCCGTACCCTCACCACACCCATCGGTGGGTTATAGAGCTTTTACCTTGCTCTGATGTTTCAGGCACAGATCTCTACCTGAGGCAGGATACCAGCTCGAACCCCGGGTGTTAAATTCAGCCTTACCTCAGGTGAAATGTGGCAGCTGTTTAACAGTGTACACCCATGTTATACAAAAGTTTAGAACATTAAACAGAAATGCCATACTATGATAATGCTTGACATAGCTTCAGCTGCAGAGTTGAGTTTTTCACTTAAAGCAGGGAATCAGCCTCCTTCTTATGTATAAAGACTAACGAGTATCATCCCCAAAATTAGAACACTGATTTTGAACTTGGTATGAGACATTTTACAAGTAAACCCATTACACTGAGAAGACTTGTAAAATGTGTCCTTTAAGCTCTGTCAGACTGTTTTGTCTCAAATGATCTTAAGAGTGGAACAACATAGGCTCTTTTCACATTAGTTATACCTCATTGAAATCTGTGCATAAGCTACATTCGACAGAATATAGTTGTAATTAAGCTAAGAAATCCATACAAGCTAGGCATGGAAATGTACAGAAAAGGCATTCAAACTACTTTTATTCTACTCTGTAGTGACATGATACAACACCACAGAATTATGATTAATGCATTTTAGAGTTTATGGTTCCAGATTCGATAAAGCAGATTTTTAGAAATATTTATTTTTTCATTGCCACCACCATTTATGGTGTCACTACAGAGCAGAGTTAAAGAATCCAAACCTCCTTAACTGTTTGATTTCAGTTTAACCTTAACTCTAAATTTCTTTATTTGTAGTGGTTGTTTTTTGGATAACTACAATATTTTAACCCTGAATTTACTAATACATACTCTCAAAATTAATTCCAGTTTCCTGGATACAGTTGAAATTGCAAGGAAAGGACAAGGAGGCAGAGCATGGTTAAGCAAACTGAAGTCCAGATAATATAGAGCAATAAAACAAGAGTAACTATAGGAAATTTTTTGGTAGAGACTACAAGCATACTGGAGTATTTTTAATCTGAAAATCATAATCATTTGCAACAGAGCATGCTCTTGGGAACATTTGTTCAGTACAGACTCAACACAATGAATTACACAACACATTCCCTGCAATAATACCTCAACATTCTTTACGTCTCCCAGTGCAAGTACTGCCCCAACCTAGTTTTAGCAATGTTATTTATAAAATCTGAAGGAATTACAAATATAAAGTGGCATGGATGCAGGTGTATATGAATAAAATTTTGGTAAGCTTATTTTCAAGATTTTACATTTCTGGCGACAATTCATCATAGACAAAGAAATAACACTAGGTGTTTGAGATGCAGAGGTAACCTACGATCTAAAATAAGCAATATAAGCAGATTTTCTATATTTGAACTAAAACTATAAAAAGGAAACTTTATAAAATAGCTTCTTGCCTCTATCTGGTCTCCACAGGAAATACACACTACCAATAACAGTGTACCTTCAGCATGAAATACATAAACTTTTTAAAGCAGCCCATTCACTCTCTTGCTGTCTTCTTCCCCCTAGCCCCACTTCTCATATCCACCAAGGTCTATTTTGCTGTGGTATTGATTTAAAAGATTAGATGTACAAATTGCATACACAAGAAGTGTGTTCTTTTTGCAGATACAGACTAACAA
This sequence comes from Gopherus flavomarginatus, assembly GCF_025201925.1. NCBI lineage: Eukaryota > Metazoa > Chordata > Testudines > Testudinidae > Gopherus > Gopherus flavomarginatus. The sequence continues at coordinate 136,299,625 of NC_066622.1, forward strand.
AGCTGCTACTCTGAAACTTGCTTGTATTACCATTCTCATGTCCTCCCTCACTGATTCCTTCTTGTTTGACATACTTTGTGAGGCAGGGACTAACAGGTATCTTCTACTCACTTTACAGCAACTACTGCATCTTTGTTTGTATATAAGGGAACACAGAGGTCCCCAGTTTTCTAGAAATAATTCCTCCCCCTCAATGGCACACTGCTAAGATATGCCATTCGCAGTAAGCTGAAAAATGTATTTACATTATCTCCCAAAAGAAGTGGTAGAAGCCTCACCACTTGGGTCAGTAAAACCAAACCAAAGACACAGTCGAGAATACCCAGTAGGGTACAATTTTGCACTAGCCCCTACAGGAAAGGGCATGACGGTTTAACAGATCTCCAATTTCCATGGTCACAGATAGACTGCATTTGAAAATATTTAAAAGATTCTAGATAGTCAGCACTCCAAAACAGCAGCCTTCATGCCACTCTGCAAAACAAGATTTTCAACCACCTTGGTAAATATATACAATCAGGAGGAGATCATAAATTTTGTGGTCAATTCTCCAGTTAGTCAAGACTGGGTGTCCTGAACAATATATTTTGAGCTGGATGCATATCTGGGTGACAGTCCATGATCTGAGTTACATAGGAGGTCAGAATACAAGATCATAATTACCTGTCCTGGATTTAAACCTAATAACCTGTTGGATTTACTTACAGGTTTGGGGGTTGGCTGGTTATTTTTCTTTTACCCAGGGTACTTCATACACCTCCACACACAGTAAGAATGGCAGGGCAGGGCTGACACAGGGCGATGGGGTGAGGTACAAGAACATGAAAACAGAGGCAAAAAGATTCAACCGAACATGGGAAGGGGAGCAGGGAGGGTTGAGATTCTTCGCCTGGGGAGCTCAGAATAAGGGGAGAAATCTGGACGGTGGGCAGGGCAGCGCGGCGAGGAAATCAGCAGCACAGGAAGGAAGGTGAAAGCAGTGACCTGAGCAGACCCCTTTCCCGGGTATGAAGGGGGAGGGGGCAGCCCCAAAGAAACACCCCCTCGCCAGCCCCTCAACCCAGGGAGCCCCAAAGAAACACCCCTCGCCAGCCCCTCAACCCAGGGAGCCCCAAAGAAACACCCCCTCGCCAGCCCCTCAACCCAGGGAGCCCCAAAGAAACACCCCCTCGCCAGCCCCTCAACCCAGGGAGCCCCAAAGAAACACCCCCTCGCCAGCCCCTCAACCCAGGGAGCCCCAAAGAAACACCCCCTCGCCAGCCCCTCAACCCAGGGAGCCCCAAAGAAACACCCCCTCGCCAGCCCCTCAACCCAGGGAGCTGCATCTCGAGCCCCCCCCCCTTCACACCCCTGAGAGGTCGACGCCCCCTGCCAAGGCCTGTCCCCTGAGGGCAGCTCCCCTCCCCCCCGCGGTCCCTACCTGGGCGGGCTCCACGCTGGCCGGCAGCGCCTCGGGCAGGGCCTGGAAGAGCAGCAGGGCCATGGCGCCGAGGAGCCTCCTCTCCATCCCCCCCACCCCCCGCCTACCTAACCCTACCGCGGCCCGGCCCGGGACGGGACCAGAGGGGGGCCCCGGCTGCCGCCCCGCCCACCTCGTCTTCCCATTGGGCCGCCCCACGCCCCCCTCTGCCTGTCATTGGCTCCTGCCGCTTCCGCTCGTGGCACCCACCCCCGCTAGGGGCTGGGCTAAGCCCGTGGGACGCCATCTTGAGTGCGGCCCGGGAAGAAGCTTTTCCGGGTTGGCTGCCATGATGGGTGTGGCGGAAGCACATGGAAGGGGGAAGTCGGAACCTGACATTTAAAGGGCCGGCGGTAGGGGGGAGGTGGATGGTAGCTCAGGGCACCAGCACAGCCCTCTGGCCTGTGCCCGCCACACACACCCCGACCCTGACCATGTCCCTGTCACTTCCCTTCCCTTCCCTCCTCCCCCTACCGTGTCCCCATCACCCTGACCCGTAACCCCCTTTCCCCCCGACTGTGTCCCCATCACCCCCAGTCCCGCCTGTGTCCCTGTCACAGCTCTCCTCTCCCTCCCTGACTGTGTCCCCATCACCCCCAGTTCCCTGCCTGTGTCCCTGTCACAGCTCTCCCCTCCCTCCCTGACTGTGTCCCCATCACCCCCAGTTCCCTGCCTGTGTCCCTGTCACAGCTCTCCCCTTCCTCCCTGACTGTGTCCCCATCACCCCCAACTGTGTCCCTGTCACAGCTCTCCCCTTCCTCCCTGACTGTGTCCCCATCACCCCCAACTGTGTCCCTGTCACAACTCTCCCCTCCCTCCCTGACTGTGTCCCCATCACCCCCAACTGTGTCCCTGTCACAGCTCTCCTCTCCCTCCCTGATTGTGTCCCCATCACCCCCAGTTCCCTGCCTGTGTCCCTGTCACAGCTCTCCCCTCCCTCCCTGACTGTGTCCCCATCACCCCCAGTTCCCTGCCTGTGTCCCTGTCACAGCTCTCCCCTTCCTCCCTGACTGTGTCCCTATCACACCTCTCCTCTCCCTCCCCAACTCTGTCCCCATCACCCCAACTGTGTCCCTGTCACAGCTCTCCTCTCCCTCCCTGACTGTGTACCTATCACCCCCAACTGTGTCCCTGTCACAGCTCTCCCCTCCCTCCCTGACTGTGTCCCCATCACCCCCAACTGTGTCCCTGTCACAGCTCTCCTCTCCCTCCCTGATTGTGTCCCCATCACCCCCAGTTCCCTGCCTGTGTCCCTGTCACAGCTCTCCTCTCCCTCCCTGACTGTGTGCCTATCACCCCCAACTGTCCCGCTATCACAGCTCTCCCCTCCCTCCCCGACTGTGTCCCCATCACCCCCAGTTCCCTGCCTGTGTCCCTGTCACAGCTCTCCTCTCCCTCCCCGACTCTGTCCCCATCACCCCCAACTGTGTCCCTGTCACAGCTCTCCCCTCCCTCCCCGACTGTGTCCCCATCACCCCCAACTGTGTCCCTGTCACAGCTCTCCCCTCCCTCCCCGACTGTGTCCCCATCACCCCCAACTGTGTCCCTGTCACAGCTCTCCTCTCCCTCCCTGACTGTGTCCCCATCACCCCCAACTGTGTCCCTGTCACAGCTCTCCCCTCCCTCCCCGACTGTGCCCCCATCACCCCCAATTGTGTCCCTGTCACAGCTCTCCTCTCCCTCCCCGACTCTGTCCCCATCACCCCCAACTGTGTCCCTGTCACAGCTTTCCTCTCTCTCTGTGACTGTGTCCCCATCACCCCTAGCTTGTACACCCTGTCCCTTCCCCAGCCACATCCCCATCACACCCTGACCCTTCCCAACCACGTCTTTGTCATGCCCCAACCCTCCCTTCTAATCATGTTCCTATCAGTCTCATACCCTCCCTCCCTACCATGTCCCCATCACTCCCAACTGTGTCCCTGTCACAGCTCTCCTCTCCCTCCCTGTGTCCCCATGCTCATCTGTGATCGTGTTACACCTGACCCTCCCCCGACCATGTCCCTGTCATGCCCCAACCCTCCCTCTCCTGACCCTCCCTCCTCTGCTACATGTCCCCATCACCCCCAACTGTGTCCGTCACAGCTTTCCCTTCCCTCCGTGTCCCCCATGACCCTCAACTGTGACCTTGTTATACCCTGACCCTCCTCGATCACATCCCTGTCATACTCCAACCCTCCCTTCCCTGTCACACCCTGACCCTCCCTCCTCTGCTACCATGTCCCCATCATGCCCCAACTGTCTGAGTGACTTCATCCTCCTCTCCACCCAGTAAGATTGGTACCATCATCACCTGCCTTGGCAGGAAACTGAACTAGACAACCTGACAGGTCTGGTCTGGTCTGTGGCCCCATCTATGACAGTCAAGACAGACTCAGGAGGATGCCTGATGCCCAAACAGCTCCAGTGCAGGTGCCCCTGTTGCTACCACCCCAGAGAAGGACAAGATAGGGTCATGGTGGGGGAACAGGTGGGAAAGCTTCACAGTGCATGGGCCATAGGAGGCTCCATGTCGGGTAAGCCTAGGACCCCAAATTGCCTTAATCCCTTCCTGTCCAGAGCACATTCTGCTTGTGCCCACTAAAGCAGCTGAGGACCCGCAAGCCTGAGAATCCCACCCCAGCAGTCCCCCTCCTGATCAGGGGCAGAGGAGGGAGAGAATGTAGGTGTGGGAAGGAGATCAGCATGACAGGTGAGTGGGCACATTCCCACTGTTAAGGTATAAGGTTGCTCCTGCTGTGTTAGCTCTGCCGTGTTGCACATGCTGCATCTTCAGTCCCTAAGATTAAATAACCAATGATGCAGTGACAACGTTAAAGAAAAGAGGAACAGAAAGTGTCGCTTGACAGAGCTTAGTTTAGGAAAGGTCTTGGCTTTTGGATGTGCAGTGTAGCCTACCTGTCTCTTTGCACTAATGGAGGGGGGGAATTTTTTGCATGTAATTCCCATTTTATTTGATTTTTTCTTTTCAAGATAAAACGCTGTCATGTTTCACATTTTTGGCCATCAGTTTGCTCAGGACTTGTGCTCACAATTGCTCAGTAAAAACGTATCCTTGCTTAGCAAAAAAAAAAAAAATAAAAAAACCCTCTGTCCCTCCCAAGGCAGCAGTGTTTGCTCAGCTTATCGCTAGCCCCCTCCCCCAGCAAAACAAACAGCACATGTTCCTCTTGAGTCAGGTCCAGAGTGCCTGTCCAGCATGCCAGTACTCACTGTGACAGGATATGTAAGAACATAAGAATGTCCAGACTGGGTCAGACCAAAAGTCCATCCAGCCCAGTATCCTGTCTACTGACAGTGACCAATGCCAGGTGTCCCAGAGGGAGTGAACCTAACAGGTAATCATCCTATCAGGGTTGGAAGGGACCTCAGGAGGTCATCTAGTCCAACACCCTGCTCAAAACAGGACTAATCCCCAGACAGATTTTTGCCCCTGATTCCTTAATGGTCCCTCAAAGATTGGGCTCACAACCCTGGGTTTAGCAGGCCAATGCTCAAACCACTGAGCTATCCCTCCCCACATGATTGCTCTCCTGTCATCCATCTCCACCTTCTGACAAACAGAGGCTAGGGACACCATTCCTTACCCATCCTGGCTAACAGCCATTAATGGCCTTAACCTCCATGAATTTATCTAGTTCTCTTTTAAACCCTGTTATAGTCCTAGCCTTCACAACCTCCTCCGGCAAGGAGTTCCACAGGTTGACTGCGCACTGCATGAATAACTTCTTCCTTTTATTTGTTTTAAATCTGCTGCCCATTAATTTCATTTGGTGGCCCCTAGTTCTTATAATAAGGGAACAAGTAAATAACTTTTCCTTCTTCACTTTTACTGAAGCAACATTCCTGGAGAAGTGAAAATGGTGGTGGAAGCATCGGCTGGTGTCTGCCTCTGTGTCTTTTGCCTTCTTTATTCCAGTTTTCTTTCCTGCCCCTCTGCCTGAGAGAAGAATGAAAGTCTGTGGTGGAGGACTCAGGCTCTGGGCATCTGATAGACTTTCTGCACACAGAGTATGAGATCCCTGAGAGACCCACCTTTTTCTGAACAGTGGTGCCATAACTGGTCCAATACAAAGTCCATCCATGGTGCTCGTCACTTGCCTGAGGAACTCCTTGGAGAAGGTGGCTGCACTCTCATTGCCAGCTGCTGGGTCTCTTGCTGCTACTCCACCAGCAGAGCCTTGTGCGTCAGCCTTGTTTGTGTGGTCCTCCTTCACAAAGATGTAGCACTGAAGCTACTGGACAGGAAATCCACCTGGAGACATGGCTAAAGGGGGGGAAAACCTAAAGCTGGCTTGTTTATGATGTTACCAGCTTTGCCGGTTACTTTGGGGTATGCTCATTTATTAGGGTTACTCTTCAGGGTGGGAGGGAGGAGAGAGAGAAAAAAGCTTAGCAGTTTGAGCATTGGCCTGCTAAACCCAGGGTTGTGAGTTCAATCCTTGAGGGGGTCATTTAGGGCACTGGGGAAAAAAATCAGTATTTGGTCCTGCTAGTGAAGGCAGGTGGCTGGACTCAATGACCTTTAGGGGTCCCTTCCAGTTCTATGTGATAGGTATATCTCCATATATTTATTTAGAGAGAAAGAGAGATGGGTTCCCACTACTCCATGGAGCTTGACTTGAGTGGGGGTTCCAGGTGGTGGTGGTAGCAGAGGGTCCAGAGTGCTGGAGACAGGCAGAGCCCCCAGCATGATCAGTCAGGAGAAGATGAAGTGCCAATGGAACTGATGCAGAGTTTGGATCCAGGCATCAGAACACTTACTTGAGTGTGGGTGGGGCTTTTGTAGAGAAACAACAATGGTCCAAGGGAGAACACTAGATTTGTTTATGTGTAAACAAGGGAGAATACCAAAGTTGTTTTGGTCAGGCTAGACATGGGAGCTGATCATTCCTGGCTTTGGATGGTGTTCCTTGGAGGGAGCTCACAACGCAATTAGGGAGCTTCACTATTTTGGATACCATTAAAGGATTTATTACTGGAATTGGTCTGATAACTACTGAGCTGGGTATATGCAGGTGTGGGGTCATTAACATCTGGAGCAGAGATCCCCCATGATGCCGTGCTTCCTTGCTTTTCTGGTCCCAGAGTTCTGTGCGGTTCTTGCCTTGGAATCTCTGTTCTCCATTCTGTATGCTAATGGAGATGCCTCTTTGTCCGATCTTTGATGCAAAAAGCCAGGGGAGTTTCCTTAATCCTGTCATCCTTATCCCAGGGGTTAAGGTGTGTCTCCCACTGCCTTTTCATTGCTTTTTGTAAGTCTTTCTTCTGATGCAGATTTAGTTCAAGCAGAGGCTGGGGTGGGGAGTCAGACAGGCTGGGTACTGCGCCCTGGATCCCCATGGACACAAAGCTGCTAGGTAACAATGATGGTGCCTTCTATGCTAGTGCCATTAATGATGTGCACATGTGTGGACATTTCTCCTGTTCTGTCATGGCAAAGAACCAGTTAGTTCCCCAGGGCAATGTTAGGCTGGCCCATGTATAGCTGAACACAGCCTAAACTAGCCCTGAGGCAGCACTGTATGTGCTGAATAGTTCGGACAAAAGAAAAGCCATCTAGAACACACATGAAAATACTCTTGGGTAAGCACCACCAGGTGGCGCTGTCACACATGCCTTTGTTTTTCTTAGCATGTGAACAAATGATCAGTCTTGGGAAGACATGCTATGTTGTGGTTAGTTTTTGGGTTCTGCAAGGTTTTTGTAAAGATGGGATGGGGGCCTTGGTGAGGGAGCTATGCAAGCAGCAGGGGAATTTAATAGATGCATTTAGCTAGGCTTGTCAAAATTCCATTTTTTAAATTTCAACAGATATCAATGTTTATTTTAAAAGATTTTTATCAATTTAAGTGTTTACAGTTGTGAGAGATTATGGGTTAAGCAGTTTTCTCTATTTTTATTGAAGCACATTTCAATCTACAGGATGTTGTGGTTGGAGAAGAAACAATTATTTAATGATTGGTGACATGGAGATTCAAAAAGTGAAAGCTTTATAACTGTTATAACATGCATTATTAACAACATCCATCACAATACCTAAAGTCAGTATCCTTACAGCAACAAGTCATGCCTGTTTTTACTAGTCCATCTGCTAGCCCATTTGTAAAAAGCCTGATTCAAAAGTCTGAATCACTGGATTTGGATGCTAAGGTTTCAAGCAGCATTTTTCTTACTGTGCCTATCTGTGAATTTTTATTATTATTGATGGAAATATTGTTTCTCTCTCTGTGTGTGTGTGTGTGTGTGTACAGTGAAATTGATGTTTACTGACATTGACCAATAAAAATGTAATTTTTCCAAGCCTAATTTTACTTACTCAGTTTCATTAAAACAGGACCTATACATATGCATTCCCAACAGTCACTAAAGGGCAATTTGAGTAACAGGAACAACCACCAATGGGTCCCACACTCACCTGCAAGCACAACCTCCACCATGAGGGGCTCACAAGTTACATCACGCCCGAGTCAAAATCCAGTCATTAGCTGGAAGGCTCCTGTTGTACCAAATCTCTGTGCGCTGGATATAATGAGAAGCAGGAGTTAGACCAGGGGTCGGCAACCTTTCAGAAGTGCTGTGCTGAATCTTCATTTATTCACTCTAATTTAAGGTTTCACGCGCAGTAATACATTCTAATGTTTTTAGAAGGTCTCTTTCTATAAGTCTATGATATATATCTAAACTATTGTTGTATGTAAAGTAAATAAGGCTTTTAAAATGTTTTAAAAGCTTCATTTAAAATTAAATTAAAATGAAGAGCCCCCCCGGACCGGTGGCCAGGACCTGGGCAGTGTGAGTGCCACTGAAAATCAGCTCGCGTGCCGCCTTCAGCACCGGTGCCATAGGTTGCCTACCCCTGAGTTAGAACCATTGCCGATTAATGCTCAGGAACAAGCTACCAAGGGAAGTGGTTGATTCTCCAGCTCTTGCTGTCTTAAAATCCAGCCTGGAGGCCTTTCTGGAAGATGTGCTTTAGCCAAACAAATTATTCAGCACAATGGGAGTGACTGGGTGAATTTCTCTGCCTGCGTTATACAGCAGGTCAGACTAGGTGATCCTTTCTGGCCTTAACATCTATGAAACCTGCTTTTCTTCTGCTCCAAAACTGAAAGAATGATCAAGTCATCAGGGTGCTAAGACTGGGACTCAGGAGCTCTGGGTTTAATTCGCAGCTCTGCCACAGACTTCCTGTGTGATCTTGGGCCAGTCACTTAATCTCTCTTGCCTCAGGTCCCTATATGAAAAATGGCACTGCTGTCCCTCGCACAGAGGTGTTGTAATGATAGATTGCCAGGTGCTCAGCTACTGCAGTAATGGTGACCAGGTAAGTACCTCAGCTAGAAAAACATTCACAAAGTTTAAAGCCATTTTTACTACTGCTAAGGACCCTCATTTTCCCCCAATTAACAAGTGGGATTTCCCCATTTGGGTCCCACATTATCCAAGTGGCACATCTCACACTCAGTCACCATGAGGAGTCCGGGATCCCAGCTGGGAGCCTTTGGGAGCCAAGGTAATACAAAGCACACAGACCCATCAGAACCTGGTTTGCCATACAGGGGTTTCCAGAGCCTGTAATTTAGTTTTGCAAATTGTAACCCAGTCTTGTGCCTGGCCTCAGACCCAGACACAGTCTAGGCATTGTTTTTTCCTGTGTCTGTGCTCACGTGACTCTGACAGTCAAAGGTACACTTGGCATTTTCCAGTTCTTGAAGTCCCAGGACAGCATCACATTAACTCTTCAGAGGCTGCAGGGGACTGGGGGAGCTGACAGCATTTTCTAAGAGGCGGCAGGGGATCCGGCCATTTAAACAACATTCTATAATGGGTGGGGGGAGGGGGAGAGTTCACTCTGCACGGGCATCCAGGGTGATATTTTGTTGGCGTTTTTCTCACGTGTCTACCTTCTATGGGCCTGCCATTGACAATGACTGAAGAATATCTATTTGGTTTAGTTTTTGCTGTGGGAGGGGGAAGGCGGGGCGGGAGGGGAGTTGTCCATGGGCTGAGTTTGGCTTAGGCATTGGACAACATGTCCACCAGTTGTTATTACAACACCCACTCCAGGCTAGCTCTTAAATTAACACACACACAGGGAGAGGTACTGTAAGCAAGGTAGTGGGATGAGTCCGGAAGAGGATTTGTCCATTGTTACATAATACATTCATTAATGATCTGGAGGACGGCGTGGACTGCACCCTCAGCAGGTTTGCAGATGACACTAAACTGGGAAGAGTGGTAGATACGCTGGAGGGACAGGGAGAGACAGAAAGAGCCCAGGCTGTTTAGCTGCTCAAAAAGGTTGAAAGGAGACTTGGTTACACGTCTCAGAGAGACAATCCCAGGTGCTGAAGGGCCCTTTACTCTAGCAGAGAAAAGACAGAACAAGAGTGACTGGAGGGAAGCTAAGCCTCCAGACCAATTCCAACCAGAAATAAGGTAGATGAGGGTGGCTTCCCCACTGCTCGCTGGATTCAAGTCCAGGCTGAACGCTCTTCTGGAAGCTGCTTTAGGCAGATACAAGTTATTGGGCCTAGCAGAGGAGGGGGACTGGCTGAACTCTCGGGCTGTGTTATACAGGAGGGCGGGTGACACTTCTAATTGTTTCCATAGGCTGAGCTCTGTGCTGATAGCATCTCAGGTTTTCTGGAACTAACCTCACCCCATGAGCTTCCACAGACAGACTAGCAGCTCTGGCAATTTCAGAGGCTGTATCGGCCAGGGGCTGCCATTTCCCCCCTCGTGTGAAGTTTCTACAGCGCTTGTGCTTTGGGGCCAAAAGTAAGTGTAGACATTCCTGCTCAGACTGCACTTGGGCTCGGAGACCCGCCACTCTCGCCAGGTTTCAGAACTTGGGCAGGGATGTCTACACTGTTATTTTTATCCCTGTAGTGCAAGCCTGAATCAGTTGCTCCAGGCTCAGAGTGGCTGTTGAGAAGGGGTTGCGGTGTAGATGTGCCCAGTGTTTGCAACAGGCATGTTCTACTATTTGAGCAGGTTGAGACAAGGGGTGGAGCTCAATGCTCCTTGAAAAGGAACGGGCCCATTTTTGCCCAAAGATGTAATTTTAAGCACATCATAGAAAGGCCATGCAGTCCCCAAAGCGGTAACACTGGACGAAGACAAGGGTGCAGGCACATCCCAACTGCATGGTATTGGAATTAACAGCCACCAGGAACCTCGGGTATGTATTTCAAAATTCAGCAGCAGCTGGCTTGTTGGCAACCCATGTAACCAGGATCCCATCCCCTGTTCTCCACTCCCTCCTCTGGCTCTCTGTGGAACATGGCCTCAACTGTAAAATCTTAGCCTTTATTTTCAAGGCCCTGACAGTCTGGGAGCAGGACACCTAGAAGTCCACCTCCAGCTTCAGCCAGCTGCCATGGACAGCTCTGCTCTGACACAATGGAGCAGTCTACACCCAAGGGACAACCAGTGTGCACGGGAGACACTGGTTTCTTCAGGGATGGCCCAGGACTGTGGAATCCTGCCAAAACTCAGAACAACAACTATAGTCCTAATATCAGACTCTCTTCTTCAGTGTTGTGTTCTCCCTAAGCATGTCATGGCTGCACCATAGGAATCAAACTAGAAAACTGGTGTCCCCATCTCTAGCAAAAGGGATTAATCAGTCTTAACATTCAAACACTGTTGGTATCTTAGTCCATCTAGCATCTCCTCGAGGAATCAGCTGCTGAAGTCATGTCAACAACAAAACTGAAGCACATCTGAGTTCTCGTGGCAGGAAGGAGTCCCCTCAGGAAGCTAATGACCTTAATGCCGAAGTAGGACGGGCATGTGTGTTTTGAATAGCAGTGGCACACTGTGTTACAAGAATCGACTTGTTAACACCAGGGCATGAGGCTCCTTGGCTCCAAGCACAGACCCGGCTGGTATGCACACCGCAGAGCCCGGGTGTGGTGTGTTTGCCACAGACTCAGCACAATTCCAGACAAATTGCTCTTGTGCAGCCAGTGCAAAAAAGCTGCAGGGAGGGAGAGGAAAGAGGAGTGAGTCCCCTCTTCTTGGGCCTCTTCCCTCCCCAGGAGAAACTGGCCCTTATTTCACTGGGGATTAGAAATATCTGAGATACCTAATGACCTCCATTATGTCCTAACAGCAGAACAGCAAGAAAACCCCCGCCCCAGACTCAAAGCCATTGTCCAGCTGACCAGCTGCGACCTGTTTGTTATTTACAAGCGCCCAAAGGGGGGGCTGAGGCCTTGTACGTGCTCCCAGCCCCCAAGAGCTTAGAATCTGAAACCTTCATCCTACAGCCAGATCCATGCAGGCAATGGGGCCCCACCTGAGCCCAAGAATCCAGAGCCAGCTGCAGGATCAGGGCCTAAATTCAGATCTAACAAGCAAGAATCATAAGAAAAGAGGGATGGAGGGAGGAGGAGACAGGGATGAGATGGGGGAACCATGAGAAGATCAGGTGGTAATCAATAAGACACTCAATTAGGGCTTTTAACAATTGTTTGCTGGCTTCTCCTAGGGGAGACATTGAGGGAGGTGTTTGGGGTGAATGGGTTTTGGGAGGGTGCCTCAAGCAGGGGACAAAGATCATAGATAGCACGATGGTAGCAGGGGGGAAGGGGAAGGGAAAAGGAGGAAAAGGAGACCAAGGCGGAGATGTGGAGGCCCAGTTGCCCTCAAAGCAGGCCAGGATGCTTGGGCTCGCTGCCTAGGACAATGGGGAGCTCAGCGGAGCTGGTCACACGGGACTGTTGATTAGGGACACAGCGACTGGGATGGACTGGAAGGAGCAGGCCAGCTGGGGAGATTGCAGTAACTGAGGCAGCAAGGAATGGATGAGCAATTTTGCCAAGAGGAGGGAAAGGAGCAGGCACCGTTCAATCGGCCATTGGGCTCAGTGCTGGTCTTGAAACATTCAGAGCAGGCAGAGGGAGAGTCAAGCTCAGTTCAGCCTTTCGTACTCACACTGATCTCCAGCCCACGCACTCGCCTGCTGCTCATCCCCCCCAGCCCCAGCGCACTCCTTGTACGTCAAAGCCACAGCCGCCTGCAAATCGAGGATGGACATTACTGCGCTCACGGGGTGGTCACAACTTTCATCTCCCACAAGGCCAAGGGGCATTGCAAACAGCCCACCACACTTCCTGGCCATGGCCCAGACTGCTCTTTGCCAGGCCAGTCAGAAGGGTATGCTGCTGGCATGCCCTTCCCTGGCCAGGTGGCCACGTGGCTACAGACCAGCTCACACAGCCTTGGACATTAGAACCTGCTCCCCTCGGGCCAGGACAGCAAGGTTATTATCCTAGGTGCTGTAATTGCCACCTGGAGCGTTCTGCAGGCAAGGGCAGAAGAGAGGCCAGCCAGTGTCTCACCTGGTCGATGGCATCTCTAATGGCAGCCAGCAGGCCAGGATTGGGTGGCAGAGACGCAGTCTGTAGGGCCTTCCCTGGCGCAGGAACTACTTGCTAAGTGTGTGTGTCCCCAGGACGGATTTAAGCCCTCACCCTTCCATGGCAATAACCAAACTATCGGACATTTGTCGCTGCAATCAGGACACACGCCCCACCCTCTTGCACTACCCCTTCCCCAATACACCACCCCAGCCACACATCCTTGGCTCACTAATAAAGACGCACCTTCCTCCCCCCTGCACTGTGACTGACTGACTGACACACACACACCCCCAACCAGGAGAAGCTGGAGCTGAGGTACAGTTCAGTAACTTAAGGGCATAAAACATGACAGGGATGTTGTAATTATCCCAGAACCAAGCATTAGAACACCAGGAAAGTCAGCATTAAGCTTAATTTAAAAGAAATCGAACTATGTTAAGGTATGAAAAGACAAGTTAGGGACCCCAAGCAACCTTAACTCTGCCCAGTAATGCCATTCGGGGTTGAGGGAAGAGAACGAAAACTGCATCTATTAATTTCATCTAATGTTGGAGGACAAACTAAAATGTTTTAATTAGAACCATATGTTTATTGCATTGCATCACTAGAGGGCAGCATGGACTTTTTAGTCTGTGGCTGTACAGCACCTAGCACACAGGCGTGCTGGTCCACATTTGGCGCTCCTAGCCCCTATGGAAATAGGAATAATAAATGGCAATACAATGGAAATCTTAGCAGAGGAGTCCTAGTGCAGACAAGGTCTCAGCCAGTTGCTAAAACTGGTGCTGAATTCCAACTGGGGAGGTTGACAGGTGTCTCTTCAGTTCCTGTCCTAAAACGTTGTGCAGGGCTGCTATTTGCTCCTAAACAGCTGTCACGTTCCACCCTAGAGGTGACTGCATTTCAGTGCTGGGTGAAGTGAAACCTAAGGATATAGACACACACTCATGGACGACTTTGTATATCCGTTAGTAAAGTGCTTCGGGTGGGAAGCACCATCAAAATGTCACCCATTCAGTAATTCTATCGGCTTTAGCACAGACCAAACTGGAACCTGAGAATCGTGCAGGGAGTGACCTCGTGTGCTCATATGAGGGTAAAATTTGGACTCCCAACATTCAGATCCTCAAAATGCTCCAAACCGCAAGGCAGTTCAGGTTGCAAATATCAGCAGCCATCACAAATACACAGAGATGTCCCTCGCAGGCTCTTTAAAGCAAGTGTCCACATAAAACACAACAGCGACGACAGCGAGAGTTTTAAAAATCCTCAGATTTTATTTCCCACCCCCCCTCCGCTGTTTGTAACAACTTCTCCCACTCAAAAGCTTACAACTAACATTTCCTTACCCAGCAGGTTTCTAGTGAATCAGGAAGTTTTCCTCCCTCACCTTAAAGGAAGCTGAAATCTACAGAGATCCCACCTTGTCCCCACTCTGTGGCCCAGCTGCACTGATGCCAGCACAGCTCCAAGAGTAGATTGTGTTGAGTGCTGGGTAGGACCTACACAAACAAACAGTGGTGATCATCCGTTCTTCCAATTACAGGCAACGGTACGATGGATTTAAAAAAAGAGAGCATAAAAACATCAGGGCTTTTCGCACTCCATTGCATGGACTGCAAAGCAAGACAAATCTGGGACCTGAAATACTTGAGGGTGAGGGACATGTTTTCAAAACACACCGGTCTTTGTGCATGCAAGTGCTCAAACTGCACGTGCAGTTTTCTGTTTGCACTGCTCAAATGCCGACAACAGAAAGGCCCTGGCTGTTTTTTAAGACTGCAACCACGTTTGGTTATTAATTAGTTATTTAGTCAGAAGAGGCTGGTGCCTTCTGAAGGCAGGAGAACAAAGACCACAGCCAAATTCTGACCTCACTTAGTCTGGGGTGTAGTTGGAGTAATGGCACCTGTTTAACTGAGAGCAGAATTCAGTTCACAGCTGGACAGAAACGGGCATCAAGTGTACTGGATATGTACCGCAACAGGGATGGCAGAGGCCATCCTGCCTCCCTGAACAGAGGAGAGATAGCACCATGAGTATATTACCCCAGCTACCCTCATCCTGCTAGCAGGGGAGGGAGCCATCTAAACAGGGGAACAGAGCAGTCATCTGTCACAGAGAGAGGGGCACAGGACTGCAAGAGCCTTCAGCCAGATGCTCTGCATCGGGGGGCCTGGCTGGGATACCTACAGCAATCAAACCAGTTCTCAGGCACTTTAACAGGTGGCATCAGTCCAACGCCTAAGAGAACAGGATCCGGGCACGCCGAGGTCCTGTTCCAGCCTCCCACAGGTCAGACCCAAGGGGAGGGGTTAAGGCAGCAGGAGGTGCGCTTCCCTGGATTAACCAGTGACAAGGAGGAGCCGCTGCTAAGGCCCAGGGATCTGCTGACCTATGGGGCCCAGTGACGGCTTAGCTGAAGATGGCACATTTCCGCTTCTGTCCACCAGCAGGCCAGCACCAGTGCAACAGACGGAGCTCTCTCAGCAGGTGTCAGTCACTCAGAGGCAGGCCCCAAATTTGGTTGGGGGAGCAGAAGATACAGGGTTAAACCAAAGAGGAGCCAGAAGTCACCCACAGATCTGCCCCTACCCCACAATACTTTGGCAGCCAAGGGTGGGTGGGAATCCAGGTCTGATTGGTGTGTCCTGAGCCCATCTCCAGCTTACAGCCCTGCAGCTGCAGGTGGCCCTACGGAGCGCGGTGCAGAGCCATGGATGGCTCCCGAGGTAGAGGCTCGATTTACAATCCCTTGTTAAAATAGACGTAAGGCACGCAGTCCCCATGCTTGGTCTGGATGGTGGCTCGGAGCTCCGGCTCCAGGCTAGACAGCGCCAGAGAGCTGCAGGGAGAGGAGAGGGTAAGTCAGGCTTTGATTTGCTCTGCACTTCTTCTCCCTGACCATACTTGAAGTGTCCCTGGTCTGAGTAGGGCCTTCTCTCCAGCTGGCCAGGGGGTGGGCAGGGCAGGAGGCAGGCTTTTTGCAGCCAGATCTTAACAGTGGTCATGGAAGCAAGTCATCGGCTAATATGAGCTACCCTCAGGGCAGGGGCAGAGTGCAGAGACCTGGGGAATCCAGCCCCATCCTGAGCCCCAATCCCAGTGCATGGGGCACAGCGCACAGACCTGATGAGTCCAGCCCCTTCTTGGCCCCAATTCTGGGGCAGAGACCTGGGGAGTCCAGCCCAGCCCCATCCCGTGCCCTGATCCCAGGGCAGAGGGCAGGGGGCAGAGACCTAGGGAGTCCAGCCCAGCCCCATCCCGTGCCCTGATCCCAGGGCAGGGGGCAGAGCGCAGAGACCTAAGGAGTCCAGCCCCATCCTGAGCCCCAATCCCAGTGCAGGGGGCAGAGTGCACAGACCTGGGGAGTCCAGCCCCATGATCCCAGGGCAGTTGGCAGAGCACAGAGACTGGGACTCATCTCCCCCATTCCCCCACTCAGGGCAGAGCGCACAGCGTGGGGATTAGCATCTGTGCACAGGTCAAACCCTTTGGAAGGGCAGCACTGGCTGCAAGCCCTCAAGATGACCAAGTTCCCAGGGACAGGCAAGGCCTTTCCAGAAGATACTTGCAACCCCCGGGTATGTGGAGGATAGCTTGGGAGAGGGGTTCTCAGGGAGGGAGAAGCAGTGCGGCTGGTACCATCTCTGTGGGAACAGCGAGCAGGCAACCGGCACCATGAACAGGAGGCTGAAGGACAGAGAAAACTAAGGGTTACCCGCGACAACGTCCGCTCTCGCATTGAGCGCCAACCCTCGGTGACATTGACAGCGCCCGCAAGAGTGCCCTCTCCTGGAGGGTGCAAAGCCGAGAGCTGGACCCCTCATGGTCATTTGAGCTCCCATGAGGTGGGGCGTTAGCTCTGGGGAATCCTTGCTCTGTTCCCCACCTCCTCTCTTCAAAGGCCCCAGCATGGCTTGCGGCACACCAGCCATGTGGCCAGGCACAGTGGCTGGCTGATTTCGGTGCTGGGTGGAGCGATCTAGCTACACACCCATGTAGAGCACCCTAGGCGTTGCTCCGGTGAATGTCACTTTGGTGCGGGGGCAAAGGTTCAGTTCCCAGCTGCGCTAATTAAGTCCAAGGCACCTGATTAACACCAAGGTGCAGGTAAGCACATTGCCCCAGACACTTATACAAACACTAGTGAACTGGCCACCCACACTCGGCCTGGCAGAGCGGCTTCTCACTCCAAAGCTTCCTTCCGGGCAGCTCTCTCTGGCAAGGTGGCTGAACTGGGAGTCCGGACATCGGGGTTAAATTCCCAGCTCACACCCAGACTTGCAGCGGTACGTGATCTTGGGCAAATCTGTCTGGTGCCTCAGTCTCCCCCAGCTGTAAAATGGGGATAATGCTTCTCTTCCTCGAGAAGACCCAGGGCTGTCTTCACAAAACCTCCACAGCTATAGCATGGGAGTGTCGGAAAAGCCAAGGCATGGACGTGCCCAGTAGGATGAAGCCTGGGCCCCCAACTCCTGGTGCAGGGCAGGACCTCCCTTGTGGGGTCCCCTGTCCCAGTGGCAGACTGCTCCTTCTTCTATCTGTTACAACTGCTCCAGGCCTGATTCTCCAGAGTGCTGGCAACCCCTGGATTTCCCCTGTAGCTGGGGCAGCTCGGAGGCTCTGAGAGCGAGGGCCCACGGGAACCTGGAGGATGGTCCCTGACACGCCTCAGGAGAGCCCACAGCAGTTAGCATTGCTTGGGTCCAAGGGATTTAGACACAGAGGAGAGGGAATACCATTGGGGAAGGTATGGTCTAGCATCTGCTCCTTTGCAGCATAGCAGGGACCCTGGGCTCAACCTTCACCAAGGGGGACCTTCTCCTTGGGTTAAAGATGGTCCTTCCCCCTTCCTCTGATCCACAGCATGGGACTAGGGCCCAGTGTAGTGCAGATCCTTGGTCTGCCCCTGATGTTTCTTTCTCCTTCTCTTCTGGAGATCAGTCACCCAAGGATTCAGCAAGGGCCTGTCTACATTAGGGATCATCACGCGCTGTGCTGGAGTGAAGGGGGGCGCAGCCCCCATGTGACTCAGCCAGGTTTCACTGGTGCCATTAAGGATGTGACAAGCACCCTACACGAGAGAAGCAAGCAGCTTCTCCTCCCCAGGTGCTGGGACTTGTGATAGCGGGATAATGTCGTCTAGTGGTTAGAGTAGGGGATGGCCTCAGGATTCCTGGGTCCCATCGCCTAGTTCTGCCTCATTTTGTGGCGGTAGGCAAGTTGCAACCCTCCCCCCATTTGTGTCTCTGCTTCACCAGCTCTGAAATGGGGATGTAATAATTATTACCTGCCTCAAAGGAGCACTGAGAGAATCCACTAATGATTTATTATTATTACTGAGGTTCTCATCTGTGGCAGGGAAGCCCTGGCCTCTGAGCTTGACAGAAGGTGGGAAAAGAAAGAGATTGAATTTCAGAGTCCCTGCCTGGAAAGAGCCAGCTGTTTGCTCCTGTTAAGGCCAGATGCTGACTGGGTTCTTTAGAAGGTTGTTTGCTGAACCCAAAGCTGCAAGGCCGGAGCTGAGGAAGGGTGGCAGTTCAGGAAGGAAGATACTTACAAGCCTCCGACCAGCATCACTTGTAAAGGCGCGTGGAGGACCTGAATTCTCTGCAAAGAAATCAGCCCAGGAGAAGGTGAGCCCAGGACGTTGTCCCTGAAGTTATCATAGCCAACGTCCAACCCAGCCAGGGGCGAAGGAAGTCTTTCCCACAAGGAGCTCAATGTGCTTGGTGGATCTGTGATCAGATCTAGTCTGGCACATCCTTAGTTCATATCTCTGATACCCACATGCTTTCTGGGGCTCCCTTAAGGTCATCTGGAGCTCCAGTGGGCCCCGATAACCCAAGAGGGCCAGCAGAGGTGAGGGAAATCGAGGAAAGAGCACAAGTGAGAGAACCCAACCCCTACAGATGGTCCGGGAGGGCAAAGGAGAAAAGAGGGGGTAACAGAGCCACGGGGAGGTCTGACTACCAGGGAGAGGGGAGCTGGATATGAATGTGGACAGGATGCCACTGGATGGAGATGATGGAGGAGGAACTCAGACCCTCCTGGACCACTCACCTTCATGAAAGGGAACTTCTCCAGCCGCTCCATGAGAATTGGCAAAAGAACTAGCCAGAAGGAGAGAGAGAGAGAGGAGTCAGGATTTTATCAGCCCAGCTGCCTCATTCTCTGCCACCAGAGCTCACTGAAGAGCCAGAGGCCAAGCAAGGCGAGATCCAACCACAAGGAAAAAGCCATCACGGAAGGTCACCCCTTGAGGTCTTCCTGCCTGGCTCCCAGTGGCCAGGGACATGCTTCGTGTCAGAGCCACCACACCGGTGCTCCCACTGCCAGTCGCTTACACCCAGGAGGGCCAAAATCCCTGCCCTGGCCCACCTTCTGACTGGGGAGCAGAGCAAGCACCCCTACTCCGAGCCAAGGGCAGGGAAAGGAAGGGGGCATCTCCTGTAGCTCTCCAGAGCCCCCTGGTGGCAGGTACCAGATGGCATCATGACCCAGGGAAGATTTCCATCCAGTGGCTGATTCATGGGGCCATCAAAGTGCATGGGGTGGTGGTGGAGGGGAGCTAAAGACCAGGGGTGTGAGGAATTCCCAGGGGTTGGAGGAGAAGGGAAACGGTCCTTTAGACCCCACAGGCAATACCTGGACTGTCTATACAGCCCCTTCCATCAGAGGGTCCTGGCGCGCTCTGCAGACACAAAACAAACCACCCCAAGAGGCAGGTACGCTGGGCCACTGTATGGGGGAACTGAGGCAGAAAGAGGTTCTGGGTGTCAGAGCCGGGACTAGGCCCCAGACATCAGCCGGTCCCAACCTTTCGCTCTACTCACTGGCGTATCCTAGGCACCAGCCTTTCTGCGCCCAAATGGCTTCCAGACCTAGTTTCATCCCTCCTCCGCCTCCCGCCAGCCCCTGTACTGGTGGGTTGCTGGGCTGGTTGCAGACTGCCACCTCTGTCTCCCCCACAGATTGCAGGGGCAGTGTCGCTGGTGCTCACCCATGCCAGGCGCTGCCATGACGATCCTGGAGATCACCACCTGGGTAATTCCTTTGACTGCAGCAACCTGAAAGCAAGAAAGGTCAGCCAACCGGCTCCAAGGGCTACATCTGATGGGGAAGTAACGCGGCCAGCTGGGCTGGTCCGTGCTTGCTGCTCCAACACCTTCGTGGGCCACTGGGGGAGTGGGGGGGTGTCAAGGTCTGGAGCACTTGTGTCATTTACTCCAGTCCCATCCCCCAGCCTCCCTCCTCTGGGAACGGGAGCGAACAAGTCCGGATTGGCCTTGCAGTGGCAGTTAGTATCAGAACTAGGCAAGCCTGGCTCAGATCTTTCCGCAGATTGTCTCACGGGCCCCGCACCCCACCCCCGTTCCTGTGCCAGCTGCGGAATCAGCTTCCGCGGAGACACGATCCCGGAAAAGCATTCAACGGTTTTCAGGCGGCTCGGCTTGCGGCATTGGTGCCACATGAGCAAAGCAGCCAGGCCGTCAGAACCCATTGGTAACAGCCCCCCGCCCTGCTCCGCAACGTACCCTGGAATGGCCCAGCTCACAGTCCTTCTCATCTGTCACCATGATCCCGTTAATGAGCTCCCTAAACACAAACAGGGAACCATGAGTGTCTCAAATTCAGCCTCCTGGGTCAGCCCCGCCCCACCAAAACAGGATGGGCCCTCCTCTCCTCCCCGCAACAGTACAGAATGGTTCACACCTCCCCTCCCCACAACTCTAGGCCACGCCTACTCTACCTTTGCACAAGGGCTGCAGACACCTCCAAAATTGGCTCCCTCGGGGTTTATAGGATTTGGCCCTTGACCCTGGTGTCGTCATGCAGCCCAGTACATTGTGGGTGTAAAATGCTACCCAGCTGGAAGGGCAGTCATCTGATCTGAGCAGGGATAAGATGGGGGGCGATGGAGAATCAGGTCCTTTTCAAACCTTCTGCTACGAGGGTCAGAACCACGTGAACGAGGGCCAATGAGGAGGGCGGATGGGTTGCAGTGTCTCTGTTTTTGTTGTGTGTTTGTACAGCACGTACCACAGTGGGGTCCCGGGTGCTACAATGTGCCCTTCCCCAAATCACCTGTGGCTCCTTCCTTTATCATCTCTTTCTCTGGGCTGGAGCAGCACCCCAGGCTGGCATCACCCACAATAACTCCAGCTAGACAGAGATGGCATGGACAGCTCCCACCCGCCTTGTCTGGCACAACTGGTACCCCTTCCCTGCACCCTACTGGAAGGTGCTATCCTAATTCAAACAGGAATTATTTCGGGGAGGGTCCCTGGCCTGCGTTACCCATGGGTCACACTTGTGGATCATAAGGGTCCCTCCTGGCCTTGGAATCTATGATTGTTCATAGGAAAGAAGTAGAGTTTTGCCATGGTGACTATGACTCCTGGCCTGTTTCTACCCATACAGACCACTTTGTGTTGGTCTTTATCCACTTCTGGCCCACCACTCTGCCGCCAAATTCATCAGAATAAAGCAGCTGCAACCGCCCATAGCAAGACTCACCTGTCGGTGTTCTAATACATGATTCAGACAATGTGCCCAGTAAATCTCTGGCAAGGAGATCAGGTAGCCAGCTCAGCCCCCTCTCCATCGTCCTGACGCAGGATTCATCGCTAAACCCCAGGGCTGCCCTTCTCCGGCCACAAACCGGGCAGAGAGGGGGTGAAATGAACTGCTTGCACAATGCTGCCACCTATGGAAGGCTGCTGGAAATAGCACCTACCCATCTCACAGGACCACTGCAGGAGCGTGGTGACAGCTCTGCTATCTGTTAATACCCCAGCCCCACCAGACACAGCAAGAAGATTTTGTCACCGAGACGCAGGTTTGGTTTTAAAGAGTCGGGAAAATCTGATCATCAATAATACACATCGTTCTAACCGCACAGTTCATGCATTTCTATGGTGTCCATCCCTGGAGCATCTGGGCCCCTCATGGCAAGCTAACCATCCACATGTACAAAAGTCTCTCAGATACTGCCCCTCTACCTGCCCAACCACAGCCAGTCAGGTTTCTGCAGCAGTGGATTCGTTAGACAGGCAGGCAGTAGATCAGACGGCCTCTGCAGAACCCCTGTCCACAGCTCCACGCCTCTGCCACTTGGGCTAAGACAGAACACCCCCGGATCGCTCTACAGCAGGTGCCTTAGCCTCTAGACCAGCCATTGGAAAGAAATTTTACACACACATCCTTGTGAGCACAGTGTCAGGCCTGCCACGCTACCGCGTAGCTGGACAAATAAAGGTCAAACTTAGATCAAGCTCACCAAGACCTCAGAACCTCAGTCCTGGTGCGTTATCAGAGGGAAAGAGCTGTCAGCAGGCCCTCAGCGGACAGCACTCAACTGCTGGTTCAGGAACCATAGCAGGAGAGCCCCAGATGCCGTTAGCCGCCATACCCAATGCCATTACACATGCTAAGATAAAGACAACCAGGCCTCAAGCTTCAGGGCCACAGGGGTCAGGAAGAAAAGGCCCTCTTCTCCAGGTCCATTTTGCCAGGTCCATCAAGGGGTTTTTCCACTTTCCTCTGAAGTGTCAACTACACTGAAGGAGGCCAGATACAGGCCTTCATGGTCAGGTTTGGTCTGGCAACCCCCATGTATTGGTGGTCCACCTAGTCCTGCATCCCGTCACCAATAGCAACCAGACACTGCAGAGGAAGATGCAAGTGCCTCTCTGAAGGATGACCTCACAGCAACATGCCAATAGATCAATGTTTAGTCTTAGCCTAGGCAGCCACCAGTTGGCGATGGCCCTCACTCAGGTGGGGGAGAGTTAAAGGGTTTAGGTTAAAAAGCCTCAAAGCAGAAAAGCCTAGAGAGCCTGTGTTTATAAAACAGACACTGAGAATCCCCCACTTACCCACTGCCAGCGAGATTTGCTTACAAACACTACCTCACACGACCACTAGTGGGCCTTTTAAACAGGCTCCTCCTCCTCTGTGGCCTGTTTCCAGCAGCCTCTAAACAGCCATTCACAGCCCAGATGGGACGTTAAAGACAAAGATCGGTGTGTTTAAACCCGCCAATCAACAGCTGTTTTTACTCCTAAAACACCTGAGCTGTAGTTGGGCTCAGAATAACCCAGTGCAAACCCAAACCCCTAGCTACAAGTCAAGGCAGACGCTTTCCATTCGGTCCTGCTGACAGTTTAGAACATGGGGGCGGCTCTCTCAGCCGCGCAGGCAAGTCCTGGCTTTTAGGAATAATATCAAACATGTACATCAAGCTTTGTGCAGCGTCAAGAGATGTCCAGACATTAACAGCCTAGCTCAGTACCATCACACTGATGGGGAAACCGAGGCTGAGAGAGGGGAAGTGACCTGCCCTCACAGCAAGCCAGTGATAGACAAGAACAGAGCCCAGGAGTCCTGGCTCTCGGATCTAGGCTCCAACCACTGGTTAACACGGCCTCTCTCCTCATTACAAAAGTCACCTCTGCCTGCGGTTCCAGACCCCCATACTTTGGTTTTTGGCAAGGTCCCATAGGCCGCAGCACATCCTGGAGAACAGAGACAGACTTACTGTTGTCTCATCATGGGGATGTTCACACAGTTGGCAGCAGCCACGGCTGCGAACGGGACCCAGCGTGCCACGAGGGGTGGGGCTCTCTAGGAAGGAAAAAGACGGAGGTGAGCATGGCCATCACAACAGGCCTGGAACCGTCCTCAGCATCCCCTAGGTGAGAGGAGTTGCTGGGCCTCAGCCCAGCAGGAAGCCAGCAGCCCAACACGCAGCGTGAGAACTGGCGCCCTCAGCAGGGAGGAGCGACTGACTCGGGCATTGAGCTCACGGGCAGGATTGACTCTCAGAAGCAGAGATGTGATGGGGAAGCTTGCTTGCTGCTGCATGGACCAGGCCTTCAACAAAACCCTCCAACCCTCAGGGCTGTTGGCCAGCACCTTTCACCCAAATCAGACCCAGCCGCTAAATCAGGCGGAAAAAAATTCTGAGTCCCAACTTCCATATTCAACCCACTCCCCTGTGCTACAACAGCCTGGCCAGCTAGTAGCTGTGTCCGGCTGCACCTGGGGCTAGTGCTGGAGTACCTCCGAATGCATCAACAGGGCTGGGAAGATCAGCACCCAAAGGCCTTGCAAGGAACATGAGAGGCAGACCGCAATGAGAAGCCTAACGAGACGGGTCTGGGCACTGGGATCTACCCAGAAACCTGCTGGTATCTTCAGAGAGAGGGAGAGATGGTCCCAGCAGAAGCCACATTTGCATGGCTGTATGCTAGGGGAAGGGCGTAGCTGCAAAGGCGCTTCGGACAAGGAACTGGGGCGTGTGCATCACAACTAGGCATCGGGGTCGTGACCGCCATGTTATTAAAAGGGGAGGAAGGGTGTAGTATGGGAAAGGAGAACAGTTGTATTACAGCAAGGGGATTTCAACTCCTAGAGTGGACAGGAAAGACCAGGTCCCCTGCGGTGTACGCTGAACGCCAGATCTCTGGACCTTTAAAGGGGCTGTTGAATCAGCAGCTTGTCCATGGAACTGACACTCCTGCAGAAAGCCTTTGGGGAGAACGCAGAGTAGCTGCAGGTTTGCTTCTGTATTCAACCTGGGGCCAGCTTACACTTGATTGCAACAGCCAGGGCACCAGCATGGACCTGTCTCAGTGGCACCATAGGAGAAGCGGATCTGACAAGCGGTGGAGCCAGCAGCGCCCTCGAAGGCAAGTCCCTCTGGCTTGCAAGCAGAGAGCCTCCCACCCTGCACCAATGCTCTCTTCAGTTACCCCCGCTCCACAGTGTCTTCCCCACCGCATGTACGCATAGTGGAGCCCCTCCGCGGTACCTTGGTGTACAGGTTGAGTCCCACTGCGGTCGCCAGGGCTGTGCTCGTGGCAGTGACGTAAGCCACTCCGATTTGCCTAGACAGTAATTCATGGGGGGAAAACACCACATAACTCAGCAATTCCCAGAGGCTGCCTGAACAAGTGCCTGTCCCCTGGGAGAGGCTGGGGGGCAAGAGGCGCACATCCTGAGCACTCCCCCAGATAGGTTCAGGACTGGCTCCCACGTGGAGCTCCCAAAGGGCTGCAGTTCACACCCTGGGAACGGTTCCACTTGGGGGAGAGAACGCAGGAAGCACGGCCTCATGGTTAAGGCACAGGACTGTGAGGTGCGGAAACTGGATTCTGTTCCTGTGCCTCAGTTGCCCCATCTGTGAAATGGGTTGATATTACGTCTCTCAGTGTTTGTAACATGCTTTCTGACCCTCTGTGGTAGGAGCCAGAATATTCTTCTTATAGAGCTGAAATCCTGTGGCTCATTACATGCCCTTGCTGACATCCAACTCCCAAACTCTCCTTCTTGGCACATCAGATTTAGGCAGCTCCTGCAGTTATCAACTTTTCTAACTTTCCAAAGACGTGCAGCCACCTCTGGGGCGTAGGGCAGCAGCCACCCCATACAACGCTGCTCTGTGATGCAAAGAGGGGACATGTTGGCCAAGGACACCAGGGCAGATCGCTGTCCACGCAGAGTGGAACGGACCCTGATGACTGCAATGCCCAGCCCACTCCAGCTCCCCTGCAACTCAGCATATCGACCTGGATGGAATGAAGGCCCCAGGGCCTAGTGTTCCCCAGCAGTCAGCACCTTTGGCAATGGGGTTCACCTGCAGACCCTTCCTTCCTTCCCTCCCCAGTTTTAAGTCCCTGGTGTCCAGAGGCAGAGTGAGGGGCAACCAGGAGCTGGTGGCAGCACAGGGCACCCAATGTGATAGTTCCCATGGCAGTGGAAGGGTTAAATCAGCCTTCTGACCCCAAGGAGCAGCAGGTGCTGCAATGGTCCCTTCCATAGGTGGGTGGGAAGGGCCGGCCCCCCTTGCGGGTCACCTCTGACGAACTCCTAACACAGAGCCTGGGGAGAGGGACTTCTGGGTGCGTCCAGGGGCCCACGGGAGGGACAGCTCTTCGCTGAGGTCAAAACGACTCAGGTACGGATATCTAAGCCAGGCAGCCTCCAGTCCCATGTGCTTTTAGACTCTGCCCTGGGGTTGATCCTAGGCGTGGCAAAAGCAGCGCTATGCCTAGCTACCAGCGCCACAGCGCCTCAGCCGCCACCTGTTCGGAGACAGCCTAGAGATGTCACACACCAAACAGGAGCCCATCTCACCCAGTGCCCAGGGAGGAATGGCAGGATTGCTCCTGACAGGGCATTTCCTCTCCCGGCAACAGGGGCAGATACCTGGTTGCAAAGCCCAGGAGGCCCTGGGGCGGCGGCAGGAAACACGGGGCAGATACTCACGTGAGTGAGATGGGGCAGGCTGCGTTCCTGTTGGTGTAGTTCACCAAGGCGTTGAATGACTGGTTCACCCACTGCCAGAAGACAACTGCTGGGACTGTCCTATCGGAGGGAGACAACAGAGCTCAGCACAGGCGTTCTGCCCTCCCCCCACCCGCCAGAGCACCAAGCCGCAAGGCTGAGCTAGCTGAGTGTGAGAGTAAACATCACCCCTATTTTGCTGAGAAGGAAACTGAGACATAGCTACCTGCCTGAGGAACCACAGCAGGCAGTGGCAGAGCTGGGAAAAGAACCAGGAGTCCTGGCTCCCACTCCACAGGGCCATGCTCCATGAGAGCAGCAAGGTGGCCAAGCAGCAGGCAGGAGCCTGGGCTCTCAGCTGGGCAGGGAGGGTTCCTGTGGGATTGGTTCATTCCTGCCGAGCTGTGCTGAGCCCAGGGGTGGGGCTGTGGTGGGCTCCGCCCCCATAGCCACTCCCTCCACCGGGCAGCACATCAACCTGGCAGAGTTCTGCACCACAGCCTGGCGTGTCCCTACCCCTTCGAAGGGAAGGACGGTCTGTGGTGACGGCATGTGGATGGGACTAAGGATCTTGGCAGAGATCCCCAGCTCCGCCAGCGACTCATGGGGACTCCTTGGGCTCCTCACTCCCTGCACCTCAATTTACCCATCTGTCAAATGGGGGCAGAGGGGATTCGTTCCTTGTCTCACTTGGGTTGCCAGTGTGACTTCACTGTCTGCAAAGCACTTGGGGATCTGTGGGCAGAGGGGGACAGAAGTGAGAGGATCTTTCACAGGCCAGTTGGGGACTGGATGCTCCGCCCTTTAAAGGCCAGGAAGGGGATAAAGATAATGGCTGAGAGTATCTTGAGCCGAACAGTTTATTGCTCAGGCAAAGGGGGACTCCACCTTTATTAATCCAATTGGTCATTACCAGAGGACTGGCAATCCAGGTAGCCAATGGCAATACAAGTTTAGAAAAGAGGTGGAGCTAAGTGCCTTTTTCCTCCTCCCCCTCCTAGTGAGGAGGTCTTGTCAGGCTCCTCCCAGAGGCCAGCAAACCAACCCACCAGCACCCGACTCTACACAAGAACTGTCATAAACAGATAGCTAAGGGTTAATGTTCTTTTACCTGGAAAGGGTTAACACAGGGAACCAAACACCTGATCAGAGGACCAATCAGGAAACAAGACTTTTTCAAATCTGGATGGAGGGAAGTTTTGGGTTTGAGTCCTTTGTTCTTGGTCTCTCTCTTCTCTCGGCTCTGAGAGTGATTTTTCTATCTCCTGGCTTTCTAATCTTCTGTTTCCAAGTTGTAAGTACAAGGATAGTAAGACAATAGGTTTATATTGTTTTCTTTTGTATTTACATGTGTGTAGTTGCTGGAGTGTTTTGAATTGTATTCTATTTATTCATTTTTTTCCTTTAAGCAATTGACCCTGTATATTGTCTCTTTATTACAGAGACCATTTTATGTCCTTTTTCATTCTTTTTATATAAAGCTTTCTTTTTAAGACCTGTTGGAGTTTTTCTGCAGCTCACCAGGGAATTGGTGGGAGGAAGAAGTCAGGGGGAAAATCTCTTTGTGTTAGATTTACTAAGCCTGACTTTGCATACCCTCTGGGGGAGGGGGAAGAGAGATTAGCTCTCTCAGTGCTTGTGTTTCAAGGACTTGAAACAGGGAGGAGGGAGTCCCTCTGTTTAGATTCACGGAGCTTGCTTCTGTATATCTCTCCAGGAACCCAGGGAGGGAACACCTGGAGGGGAGGAGGGGGAAGGGAAATGGTTTATTCCCCTTTGTTGTGAGACTCAAGGAATCTGAGTCTTGGGGTCCCCCAGGGAAGGTTTTGGGGAGACCACAGTGAGCTAGGCACTGTATAATCCTTAGCTGGTGGCAGCGATACCAGGTCCAAGCTGGTACCTAAGCTTGGAGGTTTTCATGCTAACACCCATATTTTGGACGCTAAGGTCCAGATCTGGGAAGAAATGTTATGACAAGAGCTGGAAAAGGTCCCAGCCTAGATCTGTTGTCTGGAGTCAGGCCAGGATCATTCCCTACAGAACATTCTCCTTGAACGGTATAGGAGGGACACAGGGGAAGGCAAACACGGGGGCACCTTTTAATTCCACTGACACACCATAGCAGGAGAGGTTTTTCCAAGGGTGAGAAAGGAAACATTGTGCTACAGATTCGCAACGGTCTCTCTTCAACAGTGGCACTCACTGGGAGAGGTGGGATCTGGGATTTCAGATGATACAAAGGAACCAGGAGAGGCAAGTTTAAAAAAAGAGCAGCCAGAGCCCAGGACTGGCTTTGGGTTAATAATTAAAGGGTTTTTAATCAACAGCAGAATCAGTTAATAAAATAAAGAAGAAAAACATGTGAGTGAAGCAAAGGAAAGACATGGCTTTAGTTGAGCAAAGGACTCATTTTTTCCCCAAATATTTGGAGGTGTTAGAGGCTGAGGCAGAGCGGAGGGATTTAAATCTAATGAAACAGAAATGTTACCATTTTTTTTAAAAAGGCCTGCTATCTCTGTGCTCCATTTTAACATTTCCCTGTCGGGTTGCAGATCCCAACCCAGCCATGTCTTGCTGGAACCTGACAACGAAAGGGGACATTGAAATTGACCAGTTTACCTTTCATCCCTTTTTGAAACTAACAACCCCAACCAAAAAAAAAGATGAATTAGTAGAAATGGTGACAAGTAATTTCACTTGCTGTAACCTCAGAGCAAGGACATGTTTCCTCCACGAGCTCAGGATTTCTATGGTGACCACGTTTAAGCTCCTGGGGCTCAGTGGAAGGGCCAGAATTTCAAAACATGGCAGAGGAGGAAGCTGTGGGGGTTTGGCACAAACTTGAACTGAGTAGCTATTGGTGCAGGTATTTGTAAGGTCAGGCATAGGCATAAGTTAAGGCAGTAAATAATGATCTCGCAGGCCTCAGTCCTGTAAGAAAATATCTTAGCTAAACAAGGCATACAGCCCAAAAGACTTAACTGCTTATGCTAACTAGGAGTAGGCCTAGATCATAAGATAGGACACGACAGAGGGCTGTCTGACCACAAGCATGCCATGGTAACTAATTGGCATTATGCTAATAAGCTTGAAGTAAACGAACATGTAACCTATGGGAGAAGGGCACCCCAACATTAGTAGGGCGAGGAAATACAAAGAAAACCCTCCTAAACATGCATTAAGCACAGCGGCGTCCACATAACACATTATAAAAGTTGTATCCCGGCCTCTACGCCTTGGGGAGATGTAACGTGTTGCCAGGATGACCACCTCTGGTGATGCTGAGGAGGACGATGATCACTTTCAGTCCCTCTGCAAAGGACGGTGGGAGTATACAGATGCTCAGATGCCCACTCTGTATTAGCGGCATCTACCACGCTGGGCTGGAGCGTTTGCATCTTCACTAAGTGCGTTAATAAAACTAGTACAAATACAGAAGGTATTTCCTAAGAGTGAGTGTTGCAACCGTGCACATCGGGGTTCCCAGCTGAACGGTAATTTTAATAATACTGGGCCTGATCTCAGGAGTGTTGATGGGGAATTCTTAAGTAATCAATATAATTAATACACAATCTCTAGATCAGGCAACAACCTGGAGAGGAGAGGGAGGACTGAGAGGCCAGCCCAAAGGTCGTGAGCCCCAAGATCGAGGGCAAGCACATAGTGCAAAGAATACAACCGGTAAATAACATTCTAGCAGCATATGACGAGTGCTATGCAGGCCCATCTGTCTCCCTGCATGAAGATCACCAGTGTTTCAGGACAGGGGTCAGATCAAACATAAGACTGGACTGGAAATCCTGGGGATTTGCCCATGAGGTTTAAAGGTCCCGGCCGTGTAAATAGTTCAGGAGGATGCTGCACCGAGCGGTCAGAAAGGCTCAGAGATGGAAGATCAGGTTTCTCTTCATGTTTACCACATCATGGGTCCGGCCCTTCCAACTAACCTCTATCTAGGTGTTTACACCATGCCATCCATGCTGGTGGGGTGGACATTAGAATCCATGGTGCTGCGGAGTCTGCCCCCCTGCCCTTCACCACCAGGAGGGAGCTAATCTATACAAACTGACGTGGCTTCCTGCAACTCACTGCGGGCAATTCCCTGCTCAGCCTAACAGGGACAGCTTTAAAGGGGGACTGGGAAAGGGGCTCTTGCTGCCCCACTGCAGCTCTTTACCTGTAAAACTGCAGCATGAAGCCAGTGATGGCCATTCCCCCGGGCACCTGAAATGACATCCTCCCAATCAGGTTCATCTTCTCGCCCGAATCTGGGTGGAATGCAGAGTCGTAGAGCTTCTTGGCGTAGAACAGCTGTTCCTGGCTGGTTCCCGGGGGTACCAGGCCAGCCCTGCAGGTAACAGAAAGAGCAACGTCCTCGGAGTTTGTCAGCTCCCCACCCCCAGGTGGAATCAGACTCCTGCCAATCTCCAGCCTTCATGTACTGCCATGCCTGCAGGGTGCCTACAGAATGGGCTTAGGTGAGCATGGCTCACGTAGGGGGGCAAGAATGCATTTGGTATATGCTCTGAAAGGGGAGCACCCATGTTCTCCATACCCCCCTCAGTATCCCCGCACTATGCAAGACCCCTGCTCTCCAGCCCCACCACCTCTAGGATGTCCAGATATCATCACCACCTTCCCTACCTGGAAGGGCTACATGAGAGCTCCCTATGGCACCTGCCCGTGCAGATCTGTAAGAAGCCAAAGACTCTGCTGGGTAATGTGAGATGCCCCTCCTGATCCCAACCCCTGGGGTTGAGCACATGCAATCTACTGGCTGGCATGGGGTTGCTCCCACACATACTGTCCACTCGAGCACATGCTGCTATGTCACCCCCTTGTGATGAAGAGGGTACAATACCACTGCTGAACAGAGAGGGAAGCTTTCCTCACCCCAGAGGTTTACCTCTCACATACAGCAAGGGCAGGTTGCGAACAGCCTTCTACTTTCATTCAGATCCAGTGGCTGCCCGGACATTTACCTGCAGCTTTCCACCAGTGCCTTAGCCCGGTCCAGCTCATGTTCAGACACCAGCACTGTCCGCGGGTCTGTGATGTTGAAGAAATGCTTTAGGCGCCCCAGAAAAGTGTTCTGGTCCCAGCGCGGGGCATCAATGCTAAAATCGGTCAGCCTGATCATCGTTTTAGTGGGGATCTGAAGGGGAAGAGAAAGGGGAGAACTTTAAAGAGGAAACCTTCCCCTAACCCTTGCAAGGTTCCTGTACGAGAGTCCTGCCACGTGATCGGCTTGCAGTCAGAACTTCCCCATCAAATGGCCTGGTGAGCAAACACAGGAGACGATCCTTCCTCCCAGAGCCAGGAAGAAAACCCAGTGAGTGAGAGTTGGGAGCAGGTCTCAGGATTATCCCGAACTGCCTTTTGGCCTAGCCTCCCTTTCTTGCCAGCCTGGATTTGAGCCAACAGGTAAGTGAAAGGCAGGGCCCGGAGCAGGGGGAAGAGGGCATTTGCCTGACATGAGCTCGGCCCTGCAGGGAGCCAAGAAAGTAGATTTAAAAAACAAAAATCCTTTAGCCGGACCCCTTCACCTGCTCCCAGAATATGATTTCTGAAAACAGTTGGGCAGCTAACCCCAGGCCAACCAGGGGAAGGACTAAAGGGAAGGTGAAGTCAAGGGAGCTCCACCTCTGATCCTATAGTAAAGGCTTCCTCCCTGGAGGCCCGGTGTCCCGCTCCATTGGGGCACATGACCCTGTCTCCTCCCACCCCACCTTCCATCCATGCAGCTCTCCTGGTTAGGGAGCCTGTCAACTCCCCCGCTCTGCCCAATTCATTAGCCATTTTACTCTGAATCACAGGGCGTGCTACATACTATGGTGCAGTGAGAAAGAACACGTGGCTAAAAACAAGCCCTGGCTAATGTGCTCCTCTCTCCAAAGTGCGCCTGGCTTTAGCAAAGTATTTAATTAGCCGCCACGAACTTTTCTTCGCTGCAGATTATAGTGATCTCAGCCCAAGAAACCCAGGAATGTGATTCCTTCTGAGGACAAAAACAAGGAGGAGTCCTTGTGGCACCTTAGAGACTAACATTCATTTGGGCATAAGCTTTCGTGGGCTAAAACCCACTTCATCAGATGCATGGAGTGGAAAATACAGTAGGCAGATATAAATACACAGCACATGAAGAGACAGGAGTTGCCTTACCAAGTGTAGGGGGGGTGTCAGTGCTAACGAGCCAATCCAATTAAGGTGGAAGTGGGCTATTCTCAACAGTTGACAAGAAGGGGTGGAAATCACTTTTGTAGTGCTAATGAGGCCAATGTAATCAATGTGGCCCATTTCAAACAGTTGACAAGAAGGTGTGAGTAACAGCAGGAACAGGCCTAATTTGATGGTGTCCCATTTGCAACTTAATTCTAGTTCTGCAGTTTCTCATTGGAGTCTGTTTTTGAAGTTTTTTTGTTGAAGAATTGCCACTTTTAAGTCTGTTATTGAGTGTCCAGAGAGAATGAAGTGTTCTCTCTACTGGTTTTTGAATGTTATAATTCTTGATGTCTGATTTGTGTCCATCTATTCTTTTGTGCAGAGTCTGTACGGTTTGGCCAATGTACATGGCACAGAGGCATTGCTGGCACATGATGGCATCTATCACATGGGTAGATGTGCAGGTGAACGAGCCCCCGATGGTGTGGCTGATGTGATTAGGTCCTATGATGGTGTCCCTTGAATAGATATGTGGACAGAGTTGGCAACAGGGTTTGTTGCAAGGATAAGTTCCTGGGTTAGTGTTTTTGTTGTGTGGTGTGTAGTTGCTGGTGAGTATTTGCTTTAGATTAGGGGACTGTCTGTAAGTGAGGACTGGTCTGTCTCCTAAGATCTGTGAGAGTGAGGGATTGTCCTTCAGGATAGGCTGTAGATCCTTGATGATGCGCCGGAGAGGTTTTAGTTGGGGGCTGAAGAGGATGGCTAGTGGCGTTCTGTTACTTTCTTTGTTGGGCCTGTCTTGTAGTAGGCGACTTCTGGGTACTCGTCTGGCTCTGTCAATCTGTTTCTTCACTTCAGTAGGTGGGTATTGTAGTTGTAAGAACGCTTGATAGAGATCTTGCAGGTGTTTGTCTCTGTCTGAGGGATTGGAGCAAATGTGGTTGTATCTTAGAGCTTGGCTGTAGACAATGGATCGTGTGATGTGGTCTGGATGAAAGCTGGAAGCATGTAGGTAAGTATAGCGGTCAGTAGGTTTCCAGTATAGGCTGGTGTCTGGGGACGTGCTCAACTGAGACGTACTATTGGCCTGGTGTCCAACAGAATGTAGTAAGAAGAGCATGGAATTGATGTTAACAACACTATTGAGCGGCTTGTGAATGATTTTGTGACTATACTCGCCTGGGCGTGTGCGTATGTGTATATAATTCTCTGTTGAATATGCTGAACATTTTGTTTAGTAACATTTTTGACTCCTTTTGAGCACTTATAAACAGCTACGTGTAGCGACTTCTCAAGATTTGTCTGGTGACTTCCTGCTATGGGGAGTGGGCAACATTGCCAGGCTCTGTCTCTATGGGCTCCTCACTCCTGGCCCTCTGTGCTCTGACCTTCCAACCCTGGTGTTACAACTGACACCTGCTCCCTAGGAACTGTACTGGGATCTCATAGCTCATTGCATGGAGGCTGCCACACAGCCATCATGGCCTCTGCCTTCCCAAATGGACTGGAACTGAACCAGCAACCTACAATGAGAACAACTCTTTGCCCATAACCATTCCCCTGAGCCAGCCTGGCCCAATGTCAGCCAAGCTCTGATACTGCGGGACAGTGGCGGTTTCAGATGCTTTGCCCACTGGCACTTTATTTGGGACTTTTTTAACCCCATTGATAAACTCCTTGGGAAGTTCAAAGCCTCTGGAATTCTGGACTGGATCCCTCTGGAAGTTCACCTGAAAAATACAGTCTGCCTTAAAGAGAGATTTCTATTTTGCTGCCAGGAACAGAGGCACCTAGCTAGGCAGCAGGAGAGTGAATCCATAGTGCAGCCTTTACCAACACACTATTTACTTACATCACGCCAACAAATGCACATTAAATGCACCACGCTCCCCAACCCCACTTAGCACTAATGCAATATTAAGGTTGATAACACTTAACATTCCTTTAAATAGGTCTGTCTACATTCCACATGCTTCACGGACAATATCTAATTAACCAAAGACTTTCAAACTCTCAGACTTCCGGAGAAGTTAATGCTGCTCTTAGGACATTAACTTTGGCACATTGCACATCCTGCTCATTTCACCAGGGGATTTAACAAGCAAGCAATATAATAAGTTTTATAGTTAACAAAGAACACCAGAAGCTAAGACACTGAATTTCAGCAACATTGAGAAAGTAGCCTTAACTTGGCATTCCTAGCCATCTTTTTTCATAGAGTCCAAGACCAGAAGGCACCGTTGTGACCATCTAGTCTGACCCCCTGTCTAGCACAGGCCTTCTGAGCACTCGACCCAACACTAAACTTGCAGTATCAAGATCACTTTTTTGCAATTAATTTCCCTGTGTTTTTTAAAGCCAAAGGAAACAACAGAAGGTATTTTGCTTGGGCAATTTGCAGTATGTGCTAACAGAGCTCGTACATTCTTTGATCCTGGGCCTATGCCAGAGACTTTTAGCCCAGCGGTGCACTCGGTTTATAAATACTGCAAACTTCCTCTATTCTTGACGGACTTTATAATGTCCTTGGATATGGAATTTTTTGGCCTGTAGAATACACAAGATCCATCAGCTTGGTTAATGGACTGAGTAGGTTTGTTGTTATCAAACCCCGCAAGAAGACATGTTCTACAGAAAAATCTGCAAGATGGGCAACTTCTGAACTCGTTGGCTGATAAATGCCAAGTATTCTCATTCTTGTATTCTAGAGAGCCAGCAATCATTGCAGTACTGGCCCGGGAGCTAGGAACGCCAGAGTCCTAATCATAGGGACGTAGGCCTGGAAGGGACCTCCTGGATCGGCACCTGTTCCAATTTAAATTCCTCTTTTTTGAGCATGAGTTAGCAGAACTGGATGGTTTTTCAGCTGAGGCTTGTCCAGTGCCTTGTGCAATGGAATGAATACTTTCTCATCGCTACTGGACATACCTCCTAGGATTGCATTTGCCTTTTTCACACCCACATCACAATGTTAGTTCGTAGTCATTCTGTGATCAGTTAATACACCCAGGTCTTTTTCTGTCACTTTCAACTGGGGCACCCTCAGCTTATAGCAGAAATTATTAGACTCTCAGTGCATGACCTTGCGTTTTGTACTAGAAATGGTAGAACTGTTAGGATATAGATATTTAGGCCTGTCTGCAAAGGCCTATACTTTAAGAATTTAGGTGTATTTTTATTGCTTAGCTAGTTATAGAGGTATAAAAGAAACAATCAAAATCACTGTCTGTGTAATGGCCTTCTCTTACTGTGACAGTCTAAGGCCTGGTTCTTAGGCTAAGGCCTTTTGCTAAGCAGCAAAGGCAGCCATAAACTGGGAAGTGTATCGTCATATCCTCATATTCTAAACTAGTCACACTGAAATAAGGTGCTATTGGGCTGTTAGGAATATAATCCTGTCCTGATATTCCTATCACCTCCAGAGAAAGGGAAGAGCCTAGAACATTTAAAAGAAACTTAGTTTGATAGCATCCTGTCTGGCAAGAACTCACATATCAAAAGCTGGGATGCGATATCCTCATTTCTGTATTGTACTATCCCTGTAGTCTCCACTTCCCTATTGTTTGTCTGTATAATCTCTGCCTGGTTCTGTAATTCTTTCTGTCTGCTGTATAATTAATTTTGTTGGGTGTAAACCAATTAAGGTGGTGGGACATAATTGGTTAAATAACCATGTTACAATACGTTAAGATTGGTTAGTTAAATTTCAGTAAAATGATAGGTTATGGTATAGCTAAGCTGAACTCAAGTTTTGCTATATAGTCTGCAGTCAATCAGGAAGTACGGGGGAATGGGAACAGGGACTGGAGGTGGGGGAATTGGGATCATGTTTTGCTAAGGAGAGGGGTAGGAACAGGGACACAGGCAAGGCTCTGTGGTGTCAGAGCTGGGAAGGGGGACACTAAGGAAGGAAGCTGGAATCATACTTGCTGGAAGTTCACCCCAATAAATATTGAATTGTTTGCGCCTTCGGGTATTGTTGCTCTCTGTTCATGCGAGAAGGACCAGGGAAGTGAGAGGGTGAAGGAATAAGCCCCCTAACAATAACATTTAATATTACTCCAGTCTTCTAGATGATCCAGCTCTGCCTCTCTAATATTCCAATCTTCCTACGTATTGACAGTGCCTCCCAATTTTGGGTTTTCAGCAGATTTTCATGCCCAAGTCATGAATAAAAATATTAAAGATTAGACCCAAGAATGAACCTTGAGGAACTCCACTAAGAACATCCCCCCATCTCGACAGTCCTTCAATACTGCCCATTGCCAGCTCCCCTTTAGTTAGCTCC
This sequence comes from Gopherus flavomarginatus, assembly GCF_025201925.1. Classification (NCBI taxonomy): domain Eukaryota; kingdom Metazoa; phylum Chordata; order Testudines; family Testudinidae; genus Gopherus; species Gopherus flavomarginatus. The sequence continues at coordinate 136,336,205 of NC_066622.1, forward strand.
TTCCTCATTTTACAATTCTCTACTAATCTTCACCTTGTCCACTTTAACTAATAATTTCCTGTGGCGCTGTATCAAATGTTTTATTGACGTCCAAATAGATTAGATCTACTGAATTTCTTTTCTAAAATAATCATTTACCTTATTGAAAGAAATATCAGGTTTACCCGGCACTATTTTTGGCAGGGCTGCCCAGGGGGAGGAAGGGGGGGAAGAATGAGGCAATCTGCCCCAGGCCCCACAAGAATATAGTATTCTATAGTATTGCAACTTTTTTTTAAATGGAAGGGGCCACTGAAATTGCTTTGCCCCAGACCCCCTCAATCCTCTGGGCGGCCCTGATTTTTGGTAAACTTGTGTTGCATTTCATTGCATTTTCCATTGACCTCCATGTTGTTAATTTTGTTCCTTCAAAATTTGTTCTAAAGCCTTGCATACTGCTGAGGCCAGACTAATGGGTCTATAGTTTCCCAGATCACTTCCCCCTCCCCCACACACTCCCTTTAGCAAATATAGTGTCTATATTTAACATTCTCCATTCATATTCTACCACACCCAATTTGATAGATGTATTAAAAATTCATGCTACTGGACTTGCAGTTTCAAGTATCCATTCTTCCAGTGTTCTGAAATGATGATTATCTGGTTCCCCAACCAGAACATAAACTCTGAGCTCTGCTTCCTACCTCAGACGTGGTTATTTCCATTTCTAGATGCTAATTCACACTAGTCATCCTGCCTTTGCCACCCCGTGTTCTCCATCCTCAGCTTTGCTAAAAACAGAGGCAAAGTATTCATTTGTTTTTGGACCATACTTAGCTTACACTTAATTTCTACCCCATTGTCGCTGCATGGCAACCCCAGTTCTTTTCTTGCACTTTTTATTTATATAGCCAAAGAATCCTTTGCTATGTGTTTTAATTTTGTTTGCAAGGTCTAACTACTTTGGCAAGTCTCACTTTCTCCCTACGCTTTCAACACCAACATGGAGCTTTTTTGTTTGCTGATTAATCTCTTTCTCTCACTCTCGTAGGCTCTCTGTTTCCTCCTCCTATCCTTTCTGAGCTGGTTTTTCAATGCACCCCAAGCTCGTAGGTTTAAGAACTGATGGATTTTGAGCCCAGTCTGAGCTGCTAGCTCTTACCTTGAGGATGTCACCTGAGCATATACTCATTTTTTTAGAATTAATTGTTGCTTGGCTTTAAAGTAACGAGGTAACTGACTGCAACTGGCTGTGAGTTTTATGGCATTGTAGAGCGACGTGGCCGCGGTTTGTCCCTCAGCAGGGCTGTGGGGTATCCCACTGCCTTGCTCTAGTTCGCTGGCCGGCGGCCCTGTTGTCCTAGGAACTAATGCACACTCGGTTAAGGGGTTGAGTCAATAGTCCAAAACCGGCTCAGGCTCTTGGTCAGGGCGGAACAGCAGACACGGAGTCCGAATGCTCAGACCCTCAGGCAGGGCTGAGCAGTAGTAGTCTTAAGCCTGGCTCTATGTTAAGGCGAGGCAACAAACGCTGAGTCAGGGGTGCTCAGGCCCTCAGGCAGGGCTGAGCAGTAATGATAGTTTTAAGCCCGTCCTAGGTCAAGGCAGGGCAACAAACGCTGAGTCTGAATGCTCAGGCAGGGCTGAGCAGTAGTCATAGGCTTTGGCCTCCTCAGGCCAGGGGAAGGGGGAGTCTGCCACCCTGGAATTGGGTGGCGGGGGGACGCAGGCCCTCCCACTCCACTGTGTCCCAGACCGGGGCCCTAGCAGCGGCAGAGACTCGCTGCTGCCAGTGGGGATCCTGGCTGCAACACACTGACATTGGCTCTGGCAGTGTTGCAGCCAGACGGGGCTTGGCTGCCTCCGGGCTGCTTCCACACTCCCCCTGAGTCGGCTTAGCGTCACCGGCGGTCTCGAACACATCGGCTCCTCTGGGTAAGTAGCCGATGGTAGGCTCAGCAGCTCCTCGGGGTGGCGGGCAAGGGGCAAGCCTGGCTCTTCCTCGGGGCAGCTGGCGTGGGGCGGTCCTGGCCTGTCCTCCTCGGGGTAGCTGGCGCAGGGCAGACTCGGCCAGTCCTCCTCGGGGTAGCGGGCGCGGGGCGGTCCTGGCCTGTCCTCCTCGGGGTAGCTGGCGCGGGGCAGGCTCGGCCAGTCCTCCTCGGGGCAGCTGGCGCGGGGCAGGCTCGGCCAGTCCTCCTCGGGTAGCTGGCGCGGGGCAGGCTCGGCTGGCCAGGCGTGAGCTCTGGCTGGCAGCGGCCGCAGACGTCTAGCCCCTGCGGTGGCTGGGCCTCGACTGAGCTCTGCAGGCGAGCTTTTATACTTCCGTGTCTGCGCCGTGACCTCTGAGGGGCAGGTGAAGGACTCAGTGGCTCCGCTCTCGTTGGTGGTAGGGGAGGTTTGTCCCTCAGCGGGGCAGTGGGGTATCCCACTGCCTCGCTACAGGCATGTTAAAGGGATCCCTACACATTAGCACTTGAACCTTGAAATGATGGACCAGGCTCACGAAAGGAACAGGGTGGTGATCTGCTCTCAGATTTTACAAAGCAAATAGCCTGCTAAGACTTAGCACCAACACAGCCTTTCCCACCAGCAGATCTCCCTGCAGTTGCCAACGAGAAGCAAGTTTTGCTCTTCCCATTTTACAGACAAAGGTCACACAGCCAGACAGTGACAGTTCTGGGGATCATCCATGGAGCCGTGCTATATTTTAAAGGAACATTTCTCCAGATCTATTTCCAATGCACAATACGTATAGTCTAAGCCCTCCCTTGAGCTATGCAATGGAATGCACGCCTTTGGGCGTTTGGCATCTAATAATCTACCACTTCTTGGTAACAGATGTTCCTAACGCCGCGCCTGGGAGAGCTGACACAGCACAGGGCCTTAGGGAAATGACAGGAATGAGAGGGAGAAAAGGAACCGAGAATCCTTTTCTCTATCCCTGCTGGGGCAGTATCGGTCCCCACAGAGCACTGTGCAGTCCAGTTTCAGACATCCCAGGAAGTGTACATGCTGTGACTGACTAATTCCAAAATCCTGTGGCTTGATCCATTGTCACTGATAGGATTCCCACTCCCGCACTAGAACTAACTTGCCATTTATCATATAATTGCAAAAAACATGGCAGCCTGGCTAACTTCAGTGGTCACTGGGGGTGGGGACGCCCCATGCCAAACCCATACCCAACCAATGCACTCGATAACACTTGCTTTTCCCGCCACTGAAGTGGGTGCATTTTGAAATGGACTGGCATCTCCCACTAAATTACTCCCACAGCTGCCAAGTGCTGGTGTCCTGCCTACATTGCTGAGTGGTCTAGAGATCTCAATGGAAGGAAGGGGTGTAGCATCAAAAGAGGAGGAGACAACTGCCATGCTCTACTGGCTGGGGAGGATGATTGGGAGCAGGAAACAGAAAGTCCTTTTCAGCTATCAGCCACATTCTCTTCTCTTCTCTCCACTCCTGCAGTGCTTCCATTCAGCCAGCCAGCTACAGAGCATCTCACTTACAGGTTGTCTCCTACCTCTCCACAGCTCCAGTAGAGATGCAATCAAAGGAGAGGAATAAAAGGTCAGCCAGTGTGCAAATCCAGAGGCAGTGTAGTCCAGTGGCTAGAACTAGGAGGCAGGAGTTGAGCAACTGGCCCTGCCAATATTACATAGCTTCCTTGGGCGTTGTTGAAAAAAAGCCACTTGAAACACAGGTGCAGCTTCTGAGTTTGGTTCTGGTGGTGGAAACATGGGGGGGGGGGAGAAAAATAAGAGACTGGAAAATGAAAGACTCATCACTTTGCTTGTCAGTTTGTTCCAAGTTAAAGCCCACAAAGGATCCTAATTATTAATCAGGACTTCACACAGAGTCCAAGGACCTTGTACTGTGCATGGGAATGTGACTTGCCGTTGTACTGCTAGAAAACGGTCCACCAAGCTGAATCAAGCACAGCACCAAGACCTGTAAGCTTGACTTCTGAATAAATATTAAACTCCTTTTATGAATGTGCATCATTATCTCACCATACACAGGGCATTCCAGTCACCAGGGGCCAGATCCAAAGCCCACTGAACTCAGTGAGACCCACACATTCATTTCAATGGGGTTTTATCAGGCCCATGGGGAAGAAGGTGGTGTTTGACACAGTACCACAGGACAGTCTCATAAGCAGGCCAGGGAAATGTGGTCTAGATGAAATTAGTGTAAGATGAGTGCACACCTGGTTGAAAGACTGTACCCAGCGCAGTCATCAATGGTTTGCTGTTAAACAGTAGGACGTAGCTTGCGGGATCCCACAGTAGTCAGTCCTGGGTCCAATACTATTTAATATTTTCACTGATGACTTGGATAACAGAGTGGAGAGTATTCTCACAAAATGTGCAGATGAGACACTGAGGGGAAGGGCTGCCAGCAGTTTGGAGGGCAGGATTCAAATTAAAAATGACCTTGACAAATTGGTGAATTAGTCTGAATTCTACAACATGAAATCCAATAAAAGACAAATACAAAGTACTTCGCGTAGGAAGGGAAAAAATCAAATACACAACTACAAATGGGAAATAATTAGCTAGGCGGTACTACTACTGAGAAGTATCTGGGGTTATAGTGGATTACAAATTGAGTGAAGTCACTAATGTGATGCAGCTGCAAAGGCAGCTAATATTCCAAGCCGCATTAAAGTAAGTGTTGAATGTATAACATAGGAGGTAATTGTTTTGTCAGCACTGGTGAGGCCCCAGCAGAAGTACTATGTCCAGTTCTGGGTACCACACTTTACGAAAGATGGGGACAAACTGGACAGAGTCCAGAGAAGAGCAACAAAAATAAGAGGTTTAGAAAACCTGATCTCTGAGGAAAGGTTAAAAATATTGGGAAACGAATACGAGGAAGGACCTGGTAACAGTCTTCAAATACGTTAAGGACTGTAATAAAAGAGGATGGTGATCAATTGTTCTCCAAGTCCATTAAGGCAGGGCAAGAAGTAACGGGTTTCATCTGCAGCAAGAGAGATTTAGGGTTAGAAAGCTATTCCTAAAACCTAACCATGGTAGTTAAACGCTGCAATAGGCTCCCAAGGAGGGGATTCCACAACCTGTCACTGGAGGTTTTAAAGACCAGATTGGACAAACTCATGTCTCAGGTCTGGGTTAACTTGGGCCCAGCTCAGCACAAGGGGCTCGACTTGATGACTTCTTGAGTTCCTTCCACCCCTACAGTTCTAGGATTCTAAAAACTCTAACGGCCATGGGGAGGGAGAAGCAGCTATGGAAGAGATACACCTCACAGTGAGGGAAGAAAGAGACAGAAAACACTGATGGTAAAAGCAGATCAGGGAGAAAAGCCAAATCAGAAAAAGACTAGAAGAAAGAAGGGACTGAGTTTTGCAGTGAACGTAGGGATAACCTACCACATGAGAGAGTCATGAGTTACAAACAGGAGTGATTTAAAGGCCTTTGAGATTCTTGGCTGGAGGGAAAAACAGCAGTCAAAGAGTTAATTTAAAGAAGAGCTTTGAAAGAGGAGTTTGAGGGGAGTGGAGCTATACAGGCTCTGAAAGAGAGAATGAAAATGTAAACCAGACAGATGGAGCTCAGGGCTGAGGGAAACTGATCTATGAACCTCAACACCTCAGTGGTGCAAAGCCACTGATGCAATGGCGCTAAGGACATATTTAGCTCAGAACATTTCCAATTGTACAGTGTTTGCTTTGCCCAACATCATGACTATGTTTTAATGATGCTTTGGCTGATTTTATGTCTTTTCTTCTACTTTTGGATGGGGTGGACACAGTGAACTACTCCCTCACCCCAAGAGCAGCCTCCCTCCCCGCTATGGAGGTTAGGGATTCCCCCTTATTTTCCTTTCCTGGAAGACAACATAATCTAACTGTGTAGAGGATGCATCAGCAAGCAGGGACAGAGGAAGGGGATGTGGGTGGGTAGCCCCCAGCAAGGGACGAGGTGAGGGGGAGAGTGAGGAGGTGAGGATTTCATCGCCTCTGTGGCTGTTGTCCAAAGCCCGGAAAGATGTTTCCTTTTAGTTCCACCAAAGGAGAAACTGGCTCAAACCAACATTCAGTCACTTGGAAAGGGCCAGAAGAGTTACTATGGCCACGGCAGAAACATTCCATCAAGCAACTGATGGGATCAAAATGCCTTAACCTAACAGAGCTTGAAATAGCTACTGGGGCAGGGGGGGAAGCAGAGGGGGCTGCATTTTTCAGAAAATTGGTTTAAATAAACACAGAACTCAGGCAGTTAGCAACAGGCTTTATGAGAGATTTCAGATGATCCAGGAGCTTGCTCCATGCCCCTTCATTATGCCCAGAGTCTGTTTAGAGAGTCACCAGCTGCAAATATTCCCAGGGCTGTCAACTCTTCCCACTGGATTGGGTTTCAAAAGATTCCTTGTCTTGCAACAGTGGGTTTTGCTTGCATGGTTTCAATGAGCCACAGTTTCAAGTCTCAACCCTCCATCCCCTACCACAGTGACATGTGGCAGGTTTTCCCACACCTCACTGGTTAGCCCAGGCCAACATACACTCCCTCTTCCCCCCCTTCCTCGCATGAGGCTGCAGCTGGGCACCCATGGTTAGCCTGACATGACCCAGGCTACAGCAGGTACAAGGTGTCAAAGGAAATCTGTTTGCTCCCTCTCAATCATGCAGGCCCCACCCATTAACTCAGGCACTCTGAAACATTGTGGAAGACGACCCTATAGGATTTGGACAAAGAGCTTTGTGTGCATCCTGACAGCAGAAACTCTGGCCCAGCCCCTGACCAGTTCCCATGGGGATTACTCTTCCCCCACAAATCACAGGTCCATCCAAAACACAGCAACCAAAGTTACCTTTCTAGGACACAGCCTGTTTCACCCACATCACACCCACTCCCCACTGGCACCCTTTCCAGGTTCTACAACTCCACTTCTCCCCACCTGTCTGAGCTAATCTCAGGCCCCTCCACTCTACCAAGGATGCACCTATGGCACTGCATTGGCTCTCTCAGCTCCCCTGGGGGTTTTCACTGTATGCCACACACCCACCCCCAATTACAGTGCACTGCTCTCCCCCCTTGGATAACCTGGGCTTTGCACTGTACTCACCTTCTTGGTTCCTCTCCAATAACATCCCTGTCTCCACACACAGCTTACACTGCACCTGCCATCTCCTCTCAGAGTCTCTGGGCTAGATACTGCACCCTCCCACCAAAACCAGAATCCACTGCACTCCTCTCTGACCACTTGGTTTGCACACTACCCACCCCCTACAGCACTGACACTCCCTCCCTTCCTTCTCCCATCCACCCAACAGGTGGTACACTCTATCCCCCACCCCACAGCACTGCACTTCCCTCTCACAACTGCTGGGGTTTACACTGCAATCCCCCACAACACTACACCCTCTTCCTTCCCCTCTCACACCTGCTGGGGTTTACACTGCAGCCCCCCACAGCACTGTACCCTCTCCCTTCCCCTCTCACAGCTGCTGGGGTTACACCACAGCCCCCCACAGCACTGCATACTCTCCCTTCCCCTCTCACACCTGCTGGGGTTACACTACAGCCCCCCACAGCACTGCACCCTCTCCCTTCCCCTCTCACACCCGCTGGGCTTAACACTACAGCCCCCCAAAGCACTGTACCCTCTCCCTTCCCCTCTCACAACTCCTAGGGTTTACACTGAAGCCCCCAACATCACTGCACCCTCTCCCTACCCCTCTCACATCTGCTGGGGTTTACACTGCAGTCCCCCACAGCACTGCACCCTCTCCCTACCCCTCTCACATCTGCTGGGGTTTACACTGCAGTCCCCCACAGCACTGTACCCTCTCCCTTCCCCTCTCACAGCTGCTGAGGTTACACCACAGCCCCCCACAGCACTGCATACTCTCCCTTCCCCTCGTACACCCGCTAGGGTTTACACTGAAGCCCCCCACATCACTGCACCCTCTCCCTACCCCTCTCATATCTGCTGGGGTTTACACTGCAGCCCCCCCACACACCTGCTGGGGTTACACTGCAGCCCCCCCACAGCACTGCACCCTCTTCCTTCCCCTCTCACACCTGCTGGGGTAACACTATAGCCCCCCACAGCACTGCACCCTCTCCCTTCCCCTCTCACACCCGCTGGGGTTAACACTGCAGCCCCCCAAAGCACTGTACCCTCTCCCTTCCCCTCTCACAACTCCTAGGGTTTACACTGAAGCCCCCCACATCACTGCACCCTCTCCCTACCCCTCTCATATCTGCTGGGGTTTACACTGCAGCCCCCCACAGCACTGCACCCTCTCCCTTCCCCTCTCACAACTGCTGGGGTATACACTGCAGCCCCCCACAGCACTGCACCCTCTCCCTTCCCTTCTCACACCCACTGGGGTTAACACTGCAGCCCCCTGCAGCACTGCACCCTCTCCCTTCCTTTCTCACACCCGCTGGAGTTTACACTGCAGCCCCCCGCAGCACTGCACCCTCTCCCTTCCCCTCTCACACCTGCTGGGGTTACACTACAGCCCCTCACAGCACTGCACCCTCTCCCTTCCCTTCTCACAACTCCTGGGGTTACCACTGCAGATCCCCGCAGCACTGCGCCCTCTCCCTTCCCCTCTCACACCTGCTGGGGTTTACACTGCAGCCCCCCACAGCACTGCACCCTCTCCCTTCCCCTCTCATAACTGCTGGGGTTTACACTGAAGCCCCTCACATCACTGCACCCTCTCCCTTCCCATCTCACACCTGCTGGGGTTGCCACTGCAGCCCCCCACAGCACAGCACCCTCTCCCTTCCCCTCTCACAACTGCTGGGGTTAACACTGCAGCCCCCCCCGCAGCACTGCACCCTCTCCCTTTCCCTCTCACATCCGCTGCGGTTAACACTGCAGCCCCCCGCAGCACTGCACCCTCTCCCTTCCCTTCTCACACCGCTGGAGTTTACACTGCATCCCCCCACAGCACTGCACCCTCTCCCTTCCCCTCTCACACCCGCTGGGGTTACACTACAGCCCCCCACAGCACTGCACCCTCTCCCTTCCCCTCTCACACCCGCTGGAGTTTACACTGCAGCCCCCCACAGCACTGCACCCTCTGCCTTCCCCTCTCACACCCGCTGGAGTTTACACTGCAGCCCCCCACAGCACTGCACCCTCTGCCTTCCCCTCTCACAACTGCTGAGGTTAACACTACAGCCCCCCACAGCACTGCGCTCTCTCCCTTCCCTTCTCACACCTGCTGGGGTTACACTGAAGCCCCCCGCAGCACTGCACTCTCTCCCTTACCCTCTCACACCTGCTAGGGTTAACACTGCACCCCCCACACATCACTGCACCCTCTCCCTTCCCCTCTCACAACTGCTGGGGTTTACACTGAAGCCCCCCCACAGCACTGCACCCTCTCTCTTCCCCTCTAACACCTGCTGGGGTTTACACTGAAGCCCCCCACAGCACTGCACCCTCTCCCTTCCCCTCTCACACCTGCTAGGGTTACATTGCAGCCCCCCCGCAGCACTACACCCTCTCCCTTCCCCTCTCACACCCGCTGGGGTTAACACTGCAGCCCCCCACAGCACTGCACCCTCTCCCTTCCTTTCTCACACCCGCTGGAGTTTACACTGCAGCCCCCCGCAGCACTGCACCCTCTCCCTTCCCCTCTCACACCTGCTGGGGTTACACTACAGCCCCTCACAGCACTGCACCCTCTCCCTTCCCTTCTCACAACTCCTGGGGTTACCACTGCAGATCCCCGCAGCACTGCGCCCTCTCCCTTCCCCTCTCACACCTGCTGGGGTTTACACTGCAGCCCCCCACAGCACTGCACCCTCTCCCTTCCCCTCTCATAACTGCTGGGGTTTACACTGAAGCCCCTCACATCACTGCACCCTCTCCCTTCCCATCTCACACCTGCTGGGGTTGCCACTGCAGCCCCCCACAGCACAGCACCCTCTCCCTTCCCCTCTCACAACTGCTGGGGTTAACACTGCAGCCCCCCCCCGCAGCACTGCACCCTCTCCCTTTCCCTCTCACATCCGCTGCGGTTAACACTGCAGCCCCCCCCAGCACTGCACCCTCTCCCTTCCCTTCTCACACCGCTGGAGTTTACACTGCATCCCCCCACAGCACTGCACCCTCTCCCTTCCCCTCTCACACCCGCTGGGGTTACACTACAGCCCCCCACAGCACTGCACCCTCTCCCTTCCCCTCTCACACCCGCTGGAGTTTACACTGCAGCCCCCCACAGCACTGCACCCTCTGCCTTCCCCTCTCACACCCGCTGGAGTTTACACTGCAGCCCCCCACAGCACTGCACCCTCTGCCTTCCCCTCTCACAACTGCTGAGGTTAACACTACAGCCCCCCACAGCACTGCGCTCTCTCCCTTCCCTTCTCACACCTGCTGGGGTTACACTGAAGCCCCCCGCAGCACTGCACTCTCTCCCTTACCCTCTCACACCTGCTAGGGTTAACACTGCACCCCCCACACATCACTGCACCCTCTCCCTTCCCCTCTCACAACTGCTGGGGTTTACACTGAAGCCCCCCCACAGCACTGCACCCTCTCTCTTCCCCTCTAACACCTGCTGGGGTTTACACTGAAGCCCCCCACAGCACTGCACCCTCTCCCTTCCCCTCTCACACCTGCTAGGGTTACATTGCAGCCCCCCCGCAGCACTACACCCTCTCCCTTCCCCTCTCACACCCGCTGGGGTTAACACTGCAGCCCCCCACAGCACTGCACCCTCTCCCTTCCCCTCTCACACCCGCTGGGGTTAACACTGCAGCCCCCCACAGCACTGCACCCTCTCCCTTCCCCTCTCACACCTGCTGGAGTTTACACTGCAGCCCCCCGCAGCACTGCACCCTCTGCCTTCCCCTCTCACAACTGCTGGGGCTACACTGCAGCCCCCCGCAGCACTGCACCCTGTCCCTTCCCTTCTCACACCTGCTGGGGTTACACTGCAGTCCCCCACAGCACTGCACCCTCTCCCTTCCCCTCTCACACCTGCTGGAGTTTACACTGCAGCCGCCGGCAGCACTGCACCCTCTCCCTTCCCCTCTCACACCCGCTGGGGTTACACTGCAGCCCCCCGCAGCACTGCACCCTCTCCCTTCCCTTCACACACCCGCTGGGGCTACACTGCAGCCCCCCGCAGCACTGCACCCTCTCCCTTCCTCTCTCACACCCGCTGGGGTTACACTGCAGCCCCCCGCAGCACTGCACCCTGTCCCTTCCCTTCTCACACCCGCTGGGGTTACACTGCAGCCCCCCGCAGCACTGCACCCTCTCCCTTCCTCTCTCACACCCGCTGGAGTTTACACTGCAGCCCCCCGCAGCACTGCACCCTCTCCCTTCCCTTCACACACCCGCTGGGGCTACACTGCAGCCCCCCGCAGCACTGCACGCTCCTTGGGGCTGCACTGCCCCCATTACGCCGCGCTCCCCTCCCAGGCCTCCCGGAGTTGACACGATGCCCCCCCCCATTGCACCGCCCTGCTCCCCCCGGCTCCCTACCTGCCGCTGCCCCAGGCAAGAGCCCCGCTCCCTCTGTCTGGCCCACGTGGACCCCGTTCCCTAACGCGTGGCCCTTGTCAGCCAATCAGAGCCGGCCTCCCCCACGTTGCCAGCATCAGCACAGGATCTCGGACGGGAGCCAAGGGAGTTTAATACGCATGCGCCGGACAGGGACAGCCCAAGAAGGGGCACGAAGCCGGCACTGGGCGAGGCGGGATGTGTCTGACCCCGCCCCCTCCCGCTCGTGCGTGCCGCGGAGCAGGGTGACGCTATACGTAGGAGGCGGTGCGCATGACGCAGTTGCCCATGGTAACCCCGGAGCCGCGTAGAGGATGGTGAGTGCGCGATATGAGGGGGGGCAGCCAGGGGGAGGGGCAGCCTGGGTGGGGAGGGGGGATTGGGGTTGCGGGGGGGCAGCGTGGCTGGGGAGGGGGGATTGGGGTTTCGGGGGGAGGCAGCCTGGGTGGGGAGGGGGGATTGGGAGGGGCAGCCTGGCTGGGGAGGGGGGATTGGGGTTGCGGGGGGGCAGCCTGGCTGGGGAGGGATGCGCGGCTGGGATCTAAGCCTAGGGGGAGGGATGGGGGGCAGGGGGCTGGGGGCGCAGCCTGGCTGGGGGGGGATAGATGGGGGCTAGGGTGCTGTGGAGAGGGAGGGATGGGGGTCCAGCCTGGGAGGAAGAGATGGGGGCTGGGGTGTTGGGACCAAGCTTGGGGGGGAGGGCAGGATGGGGTGGGATGCTGGGGGGCCCAGCCTGGCTGGGGAAGGGTGGATGGAGGAGGCTATGGTGCCATGGAGCGGGAGGGATGGGGGTCCAGCCTAGGGGAGGCAGGAGGGATGGACTGGAGGGGCTAGCCTGGATGGGGAGGAAGGGATGGGGGGTAGGAGTTCTGCACGCCAAGCCTGGATGGGGAGGGCTGGATGGGGTGCTGGGGTACTATGAAGAGGGAGAGATGGGGGTCACCCTGGGGGTCTCATTGGAGGAGAAAGGACAGGCAGGTACTCAGAAGTTTCAGGCATGCAGTGCCAGGGGGAGGAGGGGTTGACACAGCTGCTGCAGGGGAGCACCCCATCCCCCCATGAGGTGGGCTAGCCCTAGGGCAGGATGGTGTGCAGGGTGTGTGCAGAAACTAAAGGGACACAAGCTTATGACAGTGGGACAGAGGATGGGTCAAAGAGGTGAACAGCCTCCAATAGCCCCACATATAGGGCTACATTCAGTCCTCAGATCCATAGAGATGGCCTGGTTTGCACACACTGCTTCAAGGCAAACTCATTTTCCCTAATTGAGGAGATACACAGACAGCGTGCTAGGAGCATAGCACATGCAGCATCTTTACTGTGATGGTTCTGCAAGCTACGTTCCCCACCCATCCCAACCTGCAGTGTTCAACACTGCTCCGTCACAAAAGGTATGGAGACAAAGGCCAAGAGGCCCTGTTCCCTTTTTGTTCAGTTGATGGTGGGTCATTACATACTAGGCACAGTGGTCATCACAGGAACTACATCTGCTTTAAGAATGAGGGCAGTTACATAATGCAGTGGAGCGCTCCAGTAACTACACTTGGGCAGCGGCTGCTGACAGATGAAGTTGCACTTTTGCTTTCCGAAGGTCTCAAACTGGTATAGTCTGGGATTTGCTGAATGGTTTCTGAGCATTTTGTGTGTATGAGATGGGGTGGGCGGGAAGGAAGTAGGTAGTTTTCAGTGCATGTTTTACTTAGTGTTAAACTGAAAGATACACAAATGTATTTCCCATATATTAAATCAGCATTTCCCAAAGTGTGCGGTGTGGCCCCTTGGGGTTCATCAGAGACTAGCTGGAGTGGGGAGAGACATGAGGAGCACCCCAGCTAAAGACCCTGACATAAATTGTTCTCCAGAATCTCAGCTTTCATTAAAAAAAAACCAAAACAACAAACACTAAGTCTCTAGTTGTTATGGCTGTGAAGAAAACCTTGAAAATGTGAAGGGAGCGAAACTGCCGCAGAGATCAGAGTTTGCAGAGAGCCTAGAACCATAGCCCTCAGGTGCGAATTGCCCCATTCTTTTCAGTGGTTACTCATTCTGATGCCAATAATGAGTGAACAATGTTGATATTTAAATTATTTCAATGCACATCAAAGCATATAAGAAATGAGTGGAAGTTTAATATTATGAAGATCTATACCAGCATTTCCCCAAAGTGTGGGGAGGAGGGCAGGAAGTAGCAGCTGGAGAAAGGAAGTGAGGGCACAGCAGATGTATAAATTGAGAGATGGGTAGATTGCAATCCCACCATGTGAAGTTTAACAATGAGAGCCCAGTCAGTTTTGTTGTCCTAAAAGAGGGCTCATCTTTTGAAAGTTTGGAAAATATTTTGTTAAATGGCACCTGTGGCTTTCTTGCTACTGTAAAGAACTATATTTACATGTTTATGGCACTTTATTAACAGGCATCAGGCAAAGAGTATAATAATTTTGTCCTTGTAAGGCCTTTTATTCAAGGATATCAAAGTGCTCTATCATGATGTTCAAGTATTATCCCTTTTTGCAGATGGGGAAACTGAATTATAGAGAGGTTAGGTGACTTGCTCAAAATTATTATAGGGAGACAGGGTAGTTTCTGCATAGTTAAAAGTGCAGTCAGGCACCTTAAGGCTGATTGTGACCTTTTCAGCAAAACCACAATCCATTTATTGTCAGTAGTCTCCTTGATACCTAGAATTTTTTCCAGAAATTGAGAATGTTCTGAGATAAGATTTGGAAAGTGACTCCTTTTAGAAATGTTTGTGTAAGGTCTAATAGTTTGTTGGTGCTTTTATCTTCCCAATAAAATTACATTACATCACAGGGTTTTTTATTTTTAAAAGAGTACGTCTTAACATTTACTCATATACACCAGTTAGTTATCAAAGACAGGTATGCTGAAATATGTACAAACATGTTCCAAAAACTAGACATGAGTTTCAAATACCAAAACCAACAGAAGGAAGAAGAGCATGCAGGCATTGTCATCATTGACACCCATAGATATACATTTTGTGTGTGTGTCTTTTTCCTATGAAAATCTGCATGTGACACATTGCTACCAAATTTAAAGGATGCAAAAGAGTTTGATTGCACTTATGCAAAGGCATGCACAGAAGGACCCATTCAGATATCTCCCAGTGTCCAAAATAGAAAACTTGGTATGACCTCTTTTGCTAGAAAACTATGTCAGTGGTTTGAGCAGGGAAAACTTTTTAGGTGATTTGACTCCAGCAAAAGTTAAATTTTAATGCAGGAAAAAATGTATACATTGAATGACACCATAGTCTGGAGCTTGCACAGCAAGTAAGTGATTTAGTTTTGCCTGTGTTAGAAGTACTGAATACGCTGTGCTCTATAGATTAAGGCTCTTTAGTTGTTTTGAAAAAAGGCTTAGTGCTTTTATGTAACATTTGGAGTTAGGCAGGCTAAGAGAAAATTAATCAAACTTCATGCTTCAGGGCATCAGCTGCATTAAGGAAGGACTCCCCACCCTCACACACTGTGTACAGAATTGTACAATGGATCAGGAATGAAACATCAGCTACTAGCCACTGCTGGAGGCATGATATTAGACGTGATAGACCATTTGTTTGATCCCACTTTAGCAAACACTATATAAATACAGTGAAACCTTCACTAACCTTCCTCGAATAGGCATCCTCTGTCTTTCGCAATGATTTTAAAGTTGTTGTTATTACTCTTTACTGTAGAGCTTAGGAGCCCCAGTCAGAGACCAGAATGCCACTGTGCTAGGCACTGTACAAACACAGAACAAAAATGTAGTGCCTTCCCCCAAGAGCTTCCAATCTAAGTATAAAACAAGAGACAGCAGGTGCATAGACAAACCAGTAGGAGAGTACAGGGGCAATATTGGTCAGTGTGCTAGGCAGTTTTTTTGTAGGCATAATGGAAAAGGAGGGTTTTGAAGAAGGATAACGAGGTAGCTCTGCAGATGTTTATTGGGAACTCTTCCTAAGTCTGACAAGCAGCATGAGACAAAGCACAAAGGTGCTTGTTTCAGATTTAACAAATGGGTAATGGAGTTGCGCCATGGGCCAATCAGAGGCAGGAGTCAGCATCTTGATAGAGAATGAGAGAGGATAGGTAGGATGAGGTTAGGCCATGAAGGGCCTTAAAAGTGAAGACAAGTAGTTTCTGTTTGATGCGATAGTGAAGGGGGAGGCAAAGCGTGGGGTGACATGGTCAAGTAGTGGGCTAGGAGAATGATCTTTACAGCAGCATTGTAGTTCAGTTGAATTTTATTTGATCTTTTGTTAAATGCCACACTGACTAAGTAAACATTTGCTGGTCACTGAAGGCAGTTTTTACTGATATTCTAAATTCATAATCTGAGCTTTGTGACTAATACAACAAAACAGAGAATATTTGCTTCTCCCTAATGGGGACACAACTCCACCCCATAGTGACTGATAGGCCCCACGTCGCCATATTTCAAGCCCATAGCATAACGTGAAATAGTTTTCTGCATTACATCCTTATATTGGCAACTCTGATATGAAATTTACACAGATTATTTCAATGCTCAGTTGCCCCCAGATCAACTTCTAATTTGGCTTATAAATGTGACTCTTCCTCTCAACAGCTTCTATGGCACAGGATGTGGTTGCATGCACCAACAAGTTCTAGAAATCCACACCGCTTGGATTCAAAGCTGAATAAACCTGCCAAACCTTAGGACTGTACATGTCATTGTATTTTTATGTACATGTATTAAGAAAAGTTTAGCGCAGGTAGCTATAACAAAAAAACTTTTGATAGGTCAGTAGGTGTTTTCAACCTAGAAATTATATATTTTCATAAAACCACATATTTGTATTCTCAGAAGGATGTTGATGAGATGATAATTTTCTTTCATATCCAATTTGCTTTTTGAGTGCTATATTTCTCTGTATTTGCCACCTAACAGTGTAGAACCCAGTATTAAATATTATATAATTTCTTGGTAATTATCCAGTGGCTTTGTGTTTGCTTTTTTAGTATCTCCACCCACCTTCCAGAAAATGTAGCTATCTGAGTGGTGCTCTCAGCTGTCAGTCTCCTGTTGGAGGAGGTCCTGTGCGCCTCTGTACAAAGGAAAGATATTTTGGTCTCGTGTTCAATTTAGTCAAATACTAAAACAGATTATTTGCTTAATACATGCCACCACTTCTGGAGTTGCCCAGTATGGCCACCCTCATCCAAAAGGTGTAGCCTGTTGAGAGTATACGTCCTATCATACAGCGCTTCATCATCTGAGTGGCCTCCACAGTTTCCTCCTCCATATTAAAAGTGCTGCAGTCTGTTCAGTTTTATGCAAATTACATGTAACCTTCACACTCCTGACAAGTTGCCAGTGCACCTCTTCAGCTGGACAGTGTGCTTCAACCCCAGCTGAAGACTTGTTCTGCTACTGACCCGTGTCACCCATCTCATCCCTTAAACTGCCAATACACTGCTGCCCTGCCACCAATCCAACCAATAGATTGCTTTTGTAGTATCCTTGCCTTGCCTCCTGGCACATCCATAGCACCACTGCAATATCCATAACACTGCCCACATTAATGTTTTTCCCATTCAAAAGTTAATTCAGATATTTTGTTTGCAAGTAAAAATCTGTCCATCAGTATGTGCCTAGTAAAGGTTGCACATGCACAGACTGGAATTATGCAGCAAGTAAATTAATTGTTACTTTTTCTAGTCTGCTAAACCATCAAGGAGTACTTAACACCTTTTTAGCTCATGTATTTAGTAGGGCTGTCAAGGGATTAAAAAAATGTATTGTGAGATTAATCACACTTTTAATAATAGAATACCATTTATTTAAATATTTTGGTTGTTTTCTACATTTTCAAATATATTGATTTCAGTTACAACACAGAACACAAAGTGTACAGTGCTCACTTTGTATTCATTTTTTATTATAAGTATTTGCACTGAAGAAAACAAAAGAAATAGTATTTTTCAATTCATCTAATACAAACACTGTAATGCAATCTCTTTATCATGAAAGTTGAACTTACAAATGTAGAATTATGTACCAAAAAACTGCATTCAGAAATAAAAACATAAAATTTTAGAGTCTGCAAGTCCACTCAGTCCTACTTCTTGTTCAGCCAGTCACTCAGACAAACAAGTTTATTTACGTTTGCAGGAGATAATGCTGCCTGCTTCTTGTTTACAATGTCACCTGAAAGTGAGAACAGGCGTTCTCATGGCACTGTTGTAGCTGGCATTGCAAGATATTTACATGCCTGATGTGCTAAAGATTCATATGTCCGTTCATGCTTCAACCACCATTCCAGGGGACATGTGTCCATGCTGATGACAGGTTCTCCTCAATAACAATCCAGAACAGTGTGGACCAACGCATGTTCATTTTCATCATCTGAGTCAGATGTCACCAGCACAAGATTGATTTTCTTTTTTGGTGGTTTGGGTTCTGTAGTTTCCGCATCGGAGTGTTGCTCTTTTGAGACTTCTGAAAGCATGCTCCATCCCATGTGCCTCTCAGGTTCTGGAATGCACTTCAAATTCTTAAACCTTGGGTCAAGTGCTGTGGCTATCTTTAGAAATCTCACACTGGTACTTTCTTTGCATTTTGTGAAATCTGCAGTGAAAATGTTCTTAAAATGAACAACATGTGTTGGGTCATCATCCGAGACTGCTATAACATGAAATATAAGGCAGAATGCAGGTAAAACAGAGCAGGGGACATACAATTCTCCCCTCAGGAGTTCAATCACAAATTTAATTAATGCATTATATTTTTAATGTGCGTCATCAATATGGAAGCATGTTGAAGGGTTAAAATCCATGTGCATTTTATATAACAACCTGGTATATGGATTGTGCCAGCTCTTTCTCAGACTCAAAGTCCAGAGTTTGGTCAAGAGACCAGAGGCCTAGCAAATAGTGATTAGTTAAGAGAAAGCTGGGGTAAACAAATAATCTTGTTTCACTAAAATAGGCCTGGTCAGCAAATTGCCAGGTGTTGGAGCTAAGAACTAAATAATTGTGTCTTATTCAGAGTTGCAAATTGAACAAAGGATCCCTGTTCCTATTGGGTCAGTCTTTTCTGTAGGGAACGTTCTTCCCACAGATCCAACCTTGAGTTTATGAAAAGTTGACACATCAGTATAAGATATGGTATCCTTACAGCTCCCTTCCCAGGGACCAATGCCTGCCTTAAGACATCCCCTAGGAATGTACCTGTTGGACAATCAAAGGAGTTGCTCCATTCCTATGAACCCAAAATCAGAATTCAACATATATATTTTATACTAATAACATTTTATCAAAGTATTAATTAAATGTTAACTTGCTAACTTAAGACCATGGGCGGAGACATTATGTAACCTTTTAACCATTGGCTAATGTGCTATCTTGTCTTGCTGCAAAACCTATCCCGGGATGTGGAACTGCCTACCCCATCACTTTCCCCCGCCCATGGAAAATCTATATATTTTATTGTAATCAATTGACTGACAGTGTCTCTGAGCCTAATAAGCCAGGTGACACTCCTGCAGCGTTGTGTGTAATAAACTCCTATGCTTGGCCTCTACACGGTGTGGATTTATGTCCTTCACATGTCTTCTGGAATGGTGGCCGAAGCATGAAGGGGCATACAAATGTTTAGCGTATCTGGCACATAAATACCTTGCAGTACTGGCTACAAAAATGCCATGCAAATGCCTGTTCTCACTTTCTGGTGATATTGTAAATATGAAGAGGGCAGCATTATCTCCTGTAAATGTAAACAAACGTGTTTGTTTTAGCAATTGGCTGAACAAGAAGTAGGACTGATTGGACTTGTAGGCTCTGAAGTTTTACATTGTTTTGTTTTTGAGTGCAATTATGTAACCAAAAAAATTTACATTTGTAAGTTGCACTTTCCGGACAAAGAGATTGCACTACGGTACTTGTATGAGGTGAATTGAAAAATTCTATTTCTTTTATTTATCATTTTACAGTGAAAATATTTGTAATAAAAATAATATACTTTGATTTCAGTTACAACACAGAATACAATATATATGAAAATGTAGAAAAACATCCAAAATATTTAATAAATTTCAATTGGTATTCTATTGTTTAACTAAAAAAAAAAAAAAAGTAATAGCGATTAAAAAAAATTGTGATCAATTGCAGTTTTAATCACACTGTTAATCACATGAATTAACTGCGATTAATCGACGGACCTAGTATTTAGGTATTTCTAAGGCTGAATTTTTAAAAATCCCCACAGATTTTACTGAGTGATGCTTCTCCTGGATATGAAATATCTATTTACTAGAATCAGAATATATAGATGTAACTTTAGAACAGTAACGTTTTTGAATTACTGGTAGCCCAAACTAGAGTTTGTGTCTTGATTTAAACTGGATTGCATGTTAACTGCATACACGAGCTATATAATGTATATGCAAATAGAGCTACTAAAGTAGAGTCCACATCTATATATTGGCTTGCTTTCCTTCTAGCCTTCTAAATCAGCTTACCTTATACCTTAGAGAATACTTTTATTTCTATAAATAACCCCTTCTCTATTGGCTAACCCAGATAATCCTGCGATCAACCATGCAACAAGAAGTGTCAGTTGGATAGAATATGGAACGATGCTGATCTTATTTGTTGTAGGCTGCTGTGTTAGTTTGGAAGTTCATCATTCAGCAATAGTAGAGGGTCTGTTAACATTTGTTTTTCATTCCTCCCCTGAGAAGTATTTAGTGGTAGATAAGTGGTGCTTTGCAGTTTATTCTTTTGCATTTGGTTTCTTGTAGTTGAATTTAAAGTTAAAAAGGTTCCTAATCTTGACCTGCTCTGGGAATGTATTGCTCTACTCTTAGCACGCAGTACTGTGAACAGGATTAATGTTTCATCAGCACGTTTAGCTTGAACAGTAACTACAATAATAGGGCTTGATTCGACGCCCCCTGGAATCAGTACTCCCCATTGATTTCAATGGGCTTCAGATCAAACCTATCACGAATAAGCAAAATGGTGGGAAATTTGGGAATGTCTCTATTTAGCAGTTTTACCCTTGTAAGGAAGTAGAACTTGTGCATATTAGAGGGTTGCTATTTATTTTGGGTACGTCTACATTTATTATTTAAATTGGGTATTAACACACTGACTTTTAGAATCAGAAATGTAGGGCTGGAAGAGACCTTGAGAAGTCATCAAGTCCAGTCCCCTACTATCAGGCAGGATCAAGTAAACATAAGCCATCCCTGACAGGTGTTTGTCTAACCCAGGGGTAGGCAACCTATGGCACGTGTGCCGAAGGCGGCAGCCAGCTGATTTTCAGTGCCACTCTCACTGCCCAGGTCCTGGCCACTGGTCTGGCATTTTAATTTAATTTTAAATGAAGCTTATTAAACATTTTGAAACCTTATTTACTTTACATACAACAATAGTTTAGATATATATTATAGACTTATAGAAAGAGACCTTCTAAAAACGTTAAAATGTATGACTGGCACATGAAACCTTAAATTACAGTGAATAAATGAAGACTCGGCACACCACTTCTGAAAGGTTGCCGACCCCTGGTCTAACCTGTTCCTAGAAACCTCCAATGATGGGGATTCCACAACGTCCCTTGGAAGCCTATTCCAAAGCTTAACTGCTTTATAGTTAGAAAGTTTTTCCTAATATCCAACGTAAGTGTC
This sequence comes from Gopherus flavomarginatus, assembly GCF_025201925.1. Taxonomy (NCBI): domain Eukaryota; kingdom Metazoa; phylum Chordata; order Testudines; family Testudinidae; genus Gopherus; species Gopherus flavomarginatus. The sequence goes on from NC_066622.1 coordinate 136,357,353, forward strand.
CCTTGTTGCAGATTAAACCCATAACTTCTTATCCTGCTTTCAGTGGACGGGTCAGCTAAGAGCATGTGATGCACTTGCCACTTGGCATAAGAAGATTCAATATTTCAGGATCATCATCATCAAACTGAAATGCTATCATGCAAACTGTATATCTATCACAGTCCAGAACAGCATTATAGATTGTATTGTGCAGGGACAATCTTTCAGCAGATAAGTCATCACTAATTGTTGGAAGAGTTAGCTGTGTTGAGAATTGTTCAGCAGTTGACGGATCTTTCAGACAGGCAACATTTGAATACTTAACTGACTAGTTTTTACACATTTTTGGCTGAATAAAAAGGGAAAACTTTGATCAATCAAGACAGTTGTCAGTCCCTCAATCTGCTCCGTGTAATACTCGGGTTATGTGCACATCTCATAGGTCCCGCTGTCAGACCAACACATAGTCAGTGACATGAGCCTACCGTTTTGTATTTGTCGGTAGGCCAGTAACTCTGTCACAGAACCAAATTAGGTTGATTTGTTCTTGACAAATCCATGCTGGCTGTGCCTTATAACCCTATTATCCTCTAGATGCTTTCAAATTAATTGTTTAATAATTTGTTCCAGTATCTTTCCAGGTATCGAAGTTAGGCTGATTGATCTATAATTTGAAGGTTAATGTTTGTAAAGCTCTAAACGGGAAAACCTTAACTAAATGCTTAATTATAATGTAGGGCCTTTACAGTTACAGGAGGGGACACATTTCATCCTAGAGCACTGTACAGAATATATACAAAATGCCGCCACTTCTGAGGGCAGGGTGGCAGCTAGCTGGCACACACAACCCTGCACAGCGGGGGAAGAGGAGGAATATTGGCAAATCACCCACTCTTATCAAAAGTTCTACAGATTCTGTAGTGTCTGTACAAATCAGCAAGGGCCTTTGATCTTGAGGTCCCATCTGACAGACACTGTTCCCCGATAAAAGATGCACCACCACCCACAGTGCTGCCTAGTGGTCAGGTAGGGTAGACATGTCTCCTGCAAGGCTAACCATTGCTCTCCAGTGTAGGGTTTGTAAACCCCTTCACCTGCCCTTTTTAAAGAGAAGTCCTGTGTTTGCCCCTCTTCAGTCCTTTGAGATCTCACCCGTCCTGTGTGAGTTCTTGAAGATCATTTCTAACAGTTTCAAGATTGCTTAAGTGCCTTAGGTTGAATTTCATCAGGCCCTGCCAACTTGAATACATCTAACTTATCTAAATATTCTTTAACCTGTTCTTTCCCTATTTTGGCCTCCATTCCTTCCCCTTGTTCTTAATATTAATTGTGTTTAGTATCTGGTCACCACTAACCTTTTTAGTAAAGACTGAAGCAAAATAGGTATTAAACACCACAGCCTTCTTGATGTCATCAGTTATTAGCTCTCCCTCCTTGCTAAGTAGAGGGCCTACGCTTTCCTTCATCATTATTTTGCCCCTTACGTATTTAAAGAATATATTCTTATTGCCTTTTATATCCCTTGCTAAGTGTAGCTCATTTTGTGCCTTAGCCTTTGTTACATTATTGTAAATTCTAGTGTGCACAAACACATTTGTTACTAGTTGTGTGGTTAAACTTGTATTTTTTAAGTTGTCAGCCTGTTGATGAATAAGTCTGAAAGTCTATGTACTTGATTGTCCTCCTACCCCACCCTTTGCCATTAGTCATCTTAGATTGTAAATTCTTTGGGGTTAGAGTGTGTCTACCTTTATGTTTGTGCAGCATCTAATACAAAGCAGTCCTATCCAGATCTGGGTGATACCATCACATATATATTTAACAAAATACAGTACTTTGGATAGTATAAATTTCCAGTTTTATTAACTGACAATTTATGATAGACACAGACAGTATTAAGGACAGGCACAAAAAGGTAGCATTAAGGTTGAGATTTCAATCTTACCATTGCATTTCCAGGCTTGAGAGCTTAGCGTTAGCATTATGCTATCACTTCTTAAAAGCTTAGAATTGGGATTGACATTTGTTAACTTTCTACTTGCATCCTACAAAAACTTTTTTTTTAAATAACTCCTCCTCAAAAACTCCCCCTGTACAAGGGATGGTGTATGTTCATTTAGTTGTGTCAGATAGTTTAGTTGATTGATATTCAATTAATGCCCATGTTACAGGTGGTCAGAGGTGGTGTCATATATAACTTTGGTTTTCCAGTGTTATCAGAAGCTTAGCTGGGATGGTCTGTGTAGTGAGATCTTCCTTTGGAGCTTATTAATACCACCTGCACTGGAATAGGACTGCTACATTAAAAGGCTGCTTTCTAAAGAAAAGTGCTGATAGTTAATTTCACTGGATCCTGAAGTCTTGTATCCACAGAATAGGATGGTAGTGCAGAGACAGTAGCAGGATAGGTTTCCCATTTCCCTTGCCAATGTGTCTCAACCCTGATCTAGAGGGAGCCACCTTCAGGAGCAGTCTCCATGGCCCATTGTGTCCTTGGCCTCCAACAAAAATTTGTAGAACTCGGAACTCTTCCCATCCACAGAGCACTTTACAACCTATAACTAATTCATCCTCATACCACCCTCAGGAGATTGGCAAGTATCATTATCCCCATTTCCAAAACTAAAGTTCAGTGACATGCCTGGAGGGCCTCTGGGTCTGAGCTAGGATTTGAACTGTGAGTTCCTGGCTCCAGGTCCTACTGGTCTGAGCACAGAGCACACATGGCTGCCAATCAGTGCCTCTTATGGTAGTTTTTTTTTATGGGAACATCTGACCAGTAGAAACTGGACTGAAAACCAGATGACCCAAAAGGGATGAAGAGGCTTTTCCTCCACAGACACATCCCAGAGAGGAAGGATGATTATAATTCAGTGTGATAGCAAGATTTCCATTGAGGCTCCATTGTGGTAGGTGCCATACAAACACATGATAAGAGCTAGTCCCTGCCCGGAAGAGCTTATGTTCTGAACAGGCAAGATGAAGAATGGGTGTGAGAGGGGACAGAGAGGCACTGAGTGATTAAGTGACTTGTCTGAGGTCACCTAGCAAATCACTGTCAGAGCTCTTGACTCTTGCCGCACTGCCTTTCTGTTGTGTGGCTGTGCTTGTCAGAAGGGTTCTGAATCAAAGTAGAGTAACCAGTGTTACTCAGTTATATGCCAGCACCCAGAATGCTCTTCCGCTGACCATTATTTCATAGTAGTGCAGGTGTCTGAGCATTGACACCAGCACAGGTTTATGTTGTGTTCACGTGCACAGTTATTTTCTAGTGGTTTGCATTGTAAATAAACCGACGTGCCGATTCTGTTTCCTAATCCTGAGGCTGAGCCTGGCTGATGTTTGAAGTTTTCTTAACCATGAGGTACAGTGATCTGAGCTACTTTTGTGAGAGGGAGATTTGGATTAATGGGGTTTTGTTGGTGGTAAAGATAATCCAGATCACCTGGTGGTTTGACTGCTGCTTGTTAATGTACCTCATCCTTGGGAGATGCTTCCTGGTGCAGTGAATACTGAATAGGCTACAGGAGTTGAGCTGGGCACCTCAGTCCTTTAAATAGCCCCCATCAGCTGGCATGCTGAGTGATATTAGTGGCAGTTGTGTGCTCCTAGACCGAAGGTGATGCTGCATGTGGGAGTGGGGCACTGGGAGAACCGAAGTGGAGAAATGGAAGAATGAAAGGATGGGGCAAGTCCTCAGATTCTGTCTGCACTGGTGGTGGGATCTGCTGCCATGTTCCGCGAAGCGGAGGGAGGAGGGCAAGGCTGTGGAGAGGGGAAAAAGTTTCAGCATGGGAAATAACATCTCGGATTTCCTGGCTGCCGCAGGGTTTACTGTCAATTCTGCGCAAACTGAAGAGTGCACCAGACCAGGAGGTGAGAATCCTCCTCCTGGGACTAGATAATGCAGGCAAGACCACACTCCTGAAACAGCTGGCATCTGAAGACATCAGCCACATCACACCGACACAGGTAAGGAAGGTTCTTCCTGGGCCCACAGGCTGCTGTGTGTTCTGTTTCCATTCCACACGCCATGTTAACCATATTTGAGATACAAGCTATGCCTGTGAAATGTTAAAAGGCTGCATGCAGAACTAAATTAGAAGGGATATCATCATTATATTGGTGTGTTTTCAACTGCAGAAAGGGAGCCAGTCCCAAATCAGTATATAGCTGGCGAATGTAAATTTTTCACCCTTTGAGCCAGATTCTGACCTCAGGTATGTTGGTGTGTATCTGGTTAACTCCATGGAGTTCAGTGGAATTACTTGGGATTTACCCAGGTGTAACAGAAATCAGAGTTTGGTCCCATTTGTTTTAAAATAAAGAGCATCTATTTGGAGATAGTGCAGCACTTGTACATTTCTGTCTGTGCTCCCTGCTTCTTTCCCCCTGGGCATTCCTAGAATCCCACAGATCTTGAATCCCACAATTCATGTCATCCCGAGTTGTTGCCTTTTACTGCCCCGCTTCAGCGCTCCCCATTGGGGCAATTGTGTCCCTCCAGTCCAAAATGCCATCAGCACCACTCCTGACTTGACCAGAGGAGGCTGCTAGAGAGCTATACAAGGTGCTCATCTCTCCCCCTCCCCTAGAAGCAGAGTGCACTGCCTCACAGCATTCCCATCCCCCGGCACCCCAGCGCAAAAGCCCACGCTCAGATTCCAAGCTCTGATCCCCTGGGTCATGTGGCAGCACGTTGCCAGGCCACACCACATCCTGTTTTTCCAGTTGAACACCCTTTCAGTTGGAGCTTTAGTTGATGAAACGGACCCTTCCGATATGCAGCTGTTCTTTTGAGTTGAGCACTAGTGTTGTGTCAAATGAAGCTTAGTCCTCTGGCTTTGGGTTAGACTGTACTGTGTGCTCAGTTTTCACAGGCTCAGGCCTGCTTCTCACAGTGCCCTCTGTTTTTTTCCTTATCAGCATCTCTCTCTCACCTCTTGCTGTATCCACCCTTCTGAGCACTCCAAAGACATTAACAGCAACATATGTCTCTGTAGCCATGACAGTGTCAGCCCTTGATCCAGGAACATATGCAAGGTTGCTGTTCTCTTTCCTCTTCACCTCTCCCACAGCTGATTCATCTGAACAGCAACACGGCCGTATCTTGCCATGCTTTTCAGTAATGTGATATATAAGCTGCTAATGGTGCGCTCTGATGAATATGATCGTGAGTTTCAGGTTAACACAGTGTGTGGTTTTACTTATGCTCATTACAGGGCTTTAACATTAAAAGTGTACAGTCTCAAGGTTTTAAGCTGAACGTGTGGGACATTGGTGGACAGAGGAAGATCAGGCCGTACTGGAGGAACTATTTTGAAAACACTGATGTTCTTGTAAGTATTGGCCACAGCTGAGTGCTTGTTAATGCAATGGCTTTCCAAGGTCTCAGGCAGAAAGACAGGCAGCGCTAAACGCCCTAATTCTGAGTAACACCATTGTTGGCATAACATTAATCATTCCGAACCCATTGGCAAGACTGGATACATGGTGGGAAATGGTGGAATCAGCAGAAATGTTTCAAATTTATTTTTGACTTTTCCAGCACATTGTGCTTATCACTCCTATACATGCTCAATTACAAGTCCCTCAGGTATTAATGGCATGTTAACATATACTTTGCACATCTGTAGCAGTGTCCACTGGAGAATCTTAAGGCTTTTTACAGGTACTAATGAATTAAGCTACAAATAGTGAGGTAGGTTCAGTATTATCCTCCTTTTACAGATGGGGAAACAGAGGCACAGAACAGTTAAATGACTTGCCCAAGGTCAGCCAGAGCAGTCTGTGGAAGAGAGGCAGGAAGAGAACCCTATCTTTCATTACTAGATTATCCTTCCATACCTATTTCAAGGTTAATGTTTGTAAAGCTCTAAACATGAAAACCTTAACTAAATGCTTAATTATAATGTAGGGCCTTTACAGTTACAGGAGGGGACACATTTCATCCTAGAGCACTGTGCAGAATATACACAAAATGCAGCCACTTCTGAGGGCAGAGTGGCAGCTAGCTGGCACACACAACCCTGCACAGCAGGGGAAGAGGAGGAATATTGGCAAATCCCCCACTCTTATCAAAAGTTCTACTGATTCTGTAGCGTCTGTACAGATCAGCAAGGGCCTTTGATCTTGAGGTAGCATCTGACAGACACTGCCTAGCTGTATGGCACTCAAGTTAACCCCTATAAAAGGTTTAAAAGCTGATGACTCAGCCAACAACAGCACCTGTGGTGCCAGTAAGTTTAGGAAATCCAAACCCAGTGCTTTGATCACTGAGGCTATGTCTACACTGCACAGTTGTCCAGGTGATTGGCACCCAGGTGTAAGCACCTGGGTTAGCCTTGCCTGGGTGTGAGCATCCCCACTGCAGAGCTCGAACCACATTACTGTATCCTCATTGTTTCTGCATTCATCTGTGTATGCCTGGGAGTATGTCCCATGATTCTGTGTTGAGACGCCTTAGGATTCTTTCCCAATTGGTTCTGTCAATCGCGAGAGAACTTGTCTGTCCTCTGGGCTGGGGATTTGTGGAAAGGGACTGGAGAGCTGTCAGCACTTGAGTGACTTAGCCTGCATCCTCACTTGCAAAGTGGGTGAGTTCCAGGCTGAGTTAAAGCAGAGCCTAAGCTCTAACCCACACCCCCAACCAGCTAAGCTCACCTGAACAGTAAGTCGTTGCTATCACATCATTTTACAGATGGGAGAAACTGAGGCATAGATGGAATGTGACTTGCCTGTGACCACATAGAAAGTCTTACATTACTTAGATTATAAGCTCTTTGGGACTTGCTTCTTCTATGTTTACACAGCAGCTAGCACAGTGAGGTCTTGGTCAATGACTGCAGCTCCTAGGAGTGGGGCTACCACAATACAAAATAATAATTAAAAGTCGATATCAGAGCCAGGAATAGGCTCCTAATCTCCTGTAGCATGCCATGCTCTAATCACTAAACATGCTGCCTTTCATCAAGGCACTGCACAATAAAATGCACAACAGATACTAAATAGCTAGGCTACTCAGCATCATTATAGCAGGGGTAGAGGATGGGCCTACAGAGAGGGGGCCAAGGTTGACATAAAAAGACATCTCGGAGTAGAGTGACTTTAATTGCTGAATGCAGGGAGGGATGGGCTGAGGAGCTGTACTGGGAAGGAGAGTACCATGTTTTAGGAGCCAGCCATTACAACAAAGCCTGCGTCACTTGCCTTCCCAAAGCAGAAGGGTGAGACTTTACAAGGAGGGAGCTGTGAGAGAGAGACTGGCCAGTGCAAGGCTGAAGAGGGGGAGGTCTTTTCTCCATTACAGGCTTTCAAAAACAGCAGAGCCAACTTAGTCAGTGAGCTCCTGTATAGGCAATCAAGGCACAAAACATAGGGTGGGTATAAAATGATCATGACTGCTCTGTCAGGGATTATCTATGGTGCTAAGCACTATGCAAGCAGGCAAAAGTCAGCACTGCAAAGCAGCAGCCCGGGAGCCTTTAACTGCTACAGCAGACACTTCAAGTCTGCGCATTGTGAAGATAGCTACTGAGTCTCCATGGGTATATTGCAGGCCGTGTGATTCCCAGTTCTCCCTTGCCAAGCTTGTAGCAGCAATTAAACCACCACGTTCCCACTGCATTTACTGCAAGGGAGGAGAGATGGGAAAATAAAGGATCATTCTAAGCCTGGAGGAGCAGAAAGAACCCCTCATCTCTCCCCCAGCCTACTCAATACAACTGGAAAACCCTGTTTTGTAGGAGTAAGAAAATGGGAAGTGAGGAAAAAAGACGGTTACTCACCTTTGTAACTGTTGTTCTTCGAGATGTGTTGCTCACATCCATTCCAGTTAGGTGTGCGCGCCGCGCGTGCACGTTCGTCGGAAACTTTTTACCCTAGCAACTCCAGTGGGCCGGCAGGTCGCCCCCTGGAGTGGCGCCGCCATGGCGCCCAATATATATCCCTGCCGGCCCACCCGCTCCTCAGTTCCTTCTTGCCGGCGACTCCGACAGTGGGGAAGGAGGGCGGGTGTGGAATGGATGTGAGCAACACATCTCGAAGAACAACAGTTACAAAGGTGAGTAACCGTCTTTTCTTCTTCGAGTGATTGCTCACATCCATTCCAGTTAGGTGAATCCCAAGCCATACCTAGGCGGTGGGGTCGGAGTGAGAAGTCGCGGCATGGAGCACAGCCGATCCGAAGGCCGCATCCTCTCTAGACTGCTGGACCAGGGCGTAGTGGGAAGCAAAGGTGTGGACCGATGACCAGGTCGCTGCCCGACAGATCTCCTGGATGGGCACACGGGCGAGGAAAGCCAGCGACGACGCCTGCGCCCTGGTAGAATGCGCAGTCACACGGCCCGTAGGGACGTGGGCCAAGTCATAGCAGGTCCTGATGCAGGACGTTACCCAAGAGGATAGCCTCTGGGAGGAGATAGGAAGCCCTTTCATGCGGTCCGCTACTGCCACGAAAAGCTGGGGGGATTTGCGGAAGGGCTTGGTCCTCTCCACGTAGAACGCGAGAGCCCTACGGACATCAAGCGAGTGGAGCTGCTGCTCCCTGCCTGAGGAGTGAGGTTTCGGGAAAAAAACCGGGAGGAATATCTCTTGGTTGACGTGGAAGGCTGAGACCACCTTGGGGAGAAAAGCAGGGTGTGGTCTCAGCTGCACCTTGTCCTTGTGGAAGACCGTATATGGGGGGTCTACCACAAGAGCCCGGAGTTCCGACACCCGTCTAGCTGAGGTGATAGCTACTAGAAAGGCCGTCTTCCAAGAGAGGTAAAGCAGGGAGCAAGTAGCTAACGGCTCAAAGGGGGGCCCCATGAGTCGGGACAACACCAGGTTAAGATCCCAGGTTGGAGCAGGGGGACGGACGTTAGGGTATAAACGTTCCAGCCCCTTAAGGAATCTAGACACCGTCGGGTGGGAAAAAACAGAGTGACCATCCGCACCCGGGTGAAAGGTGGAGATAGCCGCTAGGTGGACTCGTAACGACGATATGGCCAGACCTTGCCCTTTGAGGGACCAAATGTAGTCTAAGATGTTGGCTACTGAAACTTCCATAGGGCGGAGATTTCTCTCTACGCACCAATAGGAGAATCGCTTCCATTTGGCCAAATATGTCGCCCTTGTAGACGGCTTTCTGCTGCCCAAGAGCACCTCCCTCACCGGCGTGGAACAGCGCAGCTCAGAGCCAGTCAGCCACGCAGGAGCCATGCCGCTAGGTGCAGCGACTGCAGGTCCGGGTGACAGAGGGTCCCGTGCTCCTGGGTAATCAGGTCCGGATGAAGGGGCAGGGGAACTGGGTCGGCTATGGCCAGGTCCAGCAGCATGGGGTACCAGTGCTGTCTGGGCCACGCCGGGGCTACCATGATCACATGAGCCCTGTCCCTGCGCACCTTCAGAAGGACCCTGTGGACCAACGGGAATGGGGGAAATGCATAGTACAGGTGGGTCGACCACTGGATGAGGAAGGCATCCGCTATCGACCCGGGTTCCCTGCCCTGAAAGGAGCAGAACGCTTGGCACTTCCTGTTCCCCTTGGCCGCGAAGAGGTCCACCCGGGGATAACCCCACCTCCGGAAGATGGAGAGGGCGACGTCCGGGCGAAGGGACCACTCGTGTGACAGGAAGGATCTGCTCAATCGATCCGCCAGCGTGTTCCGTACTCCGGGGAGGAAGGAAGCCATGAGGTGAATGGAGTGGGCTACACAAAAGTCCCAGAGTCGTATCGCCTCGTGGCACAGGGAGGAGGATCTGGTGCCGCCCTGCTTGTTGATATAATACATGGTCGTCGTGTTGTCGGTGAACACCGCGACACAACGACCCTGGAGCTGATGACAGAACGTTTGACAAGCAAGACGGACCGCTCTCAACTCCCGCATGTTGATGTGTAGCCCCACCTCCTCCTGGGACCACAGGCCCTGCGTCCTCAGGGTCCCTGCGTGGGCCCCCCAGCCGAGATCGGAGGCATCTGTTGTTAGGGACACCGAGGGCTGAGATGGGTGGAAGGGGAGACCCGCACACAATACTGACTGGTCCAGCCACCAACCGAGAGAATCTAAGACCCTCTGGGGGATCGTGATTAACATATCTAGTGGCTGTCTTGTCGGCCTGTAATGACTGATGAGCCACAACTGGAGCGGCCTCATGCGGAGCCGAGCGTAATTGGTCACGAAAGTACAGGCCGCCATGTGGCCTAACAGGGTTAGACACGTCCTCACTGACGTCAGGGGGGCTGTCTGTAGTCGTTTCACGATTGCCGACAAGGCCTGGAACCGCTGCAATGGCAGCAAGGCCCTGCCCACAGTGGCGTCCAGGACGGCCCCGATGAATTCCACCCTTTGTGTGGGGGCCAGGGTGGACTTGTCTGTGTTCACCAAGAGGCCCAGGGTGGCGAACATGTCGGTGATCACACGGACATGGTTGCAGACTTGTTGTTCCGACGTGCCCCGAATCAACCAATCGTCTAGATACGGGAACACGTGGATCCGACTGCGCCGAAGCTGCGCCACAACAACTGCCATGCATTTGGTAAACACTCTCGGGGCCGTGGACAAACCAAATGGGAGGACTGCAAATTGGTAATGCAGAGACCCCACAAGGAAGCGAAGGAAACGTCTGTGGGGTGGCCAGATAGCAATGTGGAAATACGCGTCCTGCATGTCGAGGGCGGCGTACCAGTCTCCCGGATCCAGGGATGGGATAATGGTCCCCAAGGAAACCATGCGGAACTTCAACTTCACCAGGTACTTGTTGAGCTCTCGCAGGTCGAGGATGGGCCTGAGGCCTCCCTTGGCCTTGGGGATCAGAAAGTAGCGGGAATAAAACCCCTTGCCTTTCTCGTTCTCCGGTACCGCCTCTATAGCCCCTTTGCGGAGGAGCGTCTGCACCTCCTGCCGAAGGAATTGCTCGTGAGAGGGGTCCCTGAAGAGGGACGAGGAAGGGGGGCGGGGAGGAGGAAATGAAACAAACTGCAGGCGGTATCCCGACTGCACCGTGCGTAAAACCCAGCGGTCTGATGTTATGAGGGACCAGGCCGGGAGGAAAAAAGAAAGGCGGTTGGAAAACGGGGGGAAAGGATCCAATGGGGAAACTGTTACTGCGCCCTCGGGCGCACCTTCAAAATGAAGGCTTGGGACCAGGCGGGGGCTTAGAGGAGCCTTGGTTTTGGCCCCCCTGGTTCCCCGAATGCCTGCGCCTTCCGTTCCTGCCGCGGCGCCTGTTAAGGTCCTGCCGCTGGCGGAACTGGAGATACGGCCTTCGCTGTTGTTGCTGTTGCTGCGGCCGGAAGGGTCTGCGCTGCGTCACTGGAGTGTGCATCCCCAGTGACCTCATGATGACGCGGTTGTCTTTTAGATTCTTTAGTCTAGGGTCTGTCTTATCCGAAAACAGCCCTTGGCCTTCAAAAGGAAGGTCCTGTATTGTGTGCTGGAGCTCCGGCGGAAGGCCGGAAACCTGCAGCCAGGAGAGGCGACGCATCGTTACACCCGACGCGAGGGTACGGGCAGCCGAATCCGCAGCGTCCAGAGAGGCTTGCAAGGACGTGCGTGCGACCCTCTTGCCTTCCTCTAAGATGGCCGCAAACTCCTGACGAGCGTCTTGTGGCAACAGCTCCTTGAATTTGTCTGCTGCCACCCAGGAGTTAAAGGCATATCTACTTAACAGGGCCTGTTGGTTGGAGACCCTGAGTTGCAGCGCTCCCGCCGAGTACACCTTACGGCCGAGGAGGTCCATCCGCCTAGCCTCCCTGGATTTGGGGGCTGGAGCCTCCTGGCCATGACGCTCCTTATCATTGACAGATTGGACCACCAGGGAACACGGAGTCGGGTGTACGTGGAGGTACTCGTAGCCCTTAGAAGGAGCCATGTACTTCCTCTCGACGCCCTTCGCCGTGGGAGGAATGGAGGCCGGAGACTGCCAGATGGTGTTGGCGTTGGCCTGGATGGTCCGTATGAACGGCAGGGCGACCCTGGTGGGAGCGTCTGCGGAGAGGATGGTGACAATAGGGTCCTCCACCTCCGAGACCTCCTCGGCTTGTAGACTCAGGTTTTGGGCTACTCGCCGGAGGAGGTCCTGGTGCGCCCTGAGGTCCAGCGGGGGGGGGCTGTTGGAGGAGGTCCCAGCCACCGCTTCGTCAGGGGAAGAAGATGAGGAGACCCCTGGCAAGAGGGTGTCCAAAGGGGGGTCTCCCTCGGCCCTCGCCTCTGCCTCAGGAGCCAACGTGGGGTCCTGTTGCTTGGATCCTTCCTCCCCATCCGGGGAGGGAGGGGGGCGAGACAACGAGGCCTCAGGTGCCCTGCGCTCTGCAGTCGGCGGTCTAGCAGGGAGCTGTTGGGGGCCCTGGGCCTGATGATACGCCCAGGGTGTCCAGAAACCCCATTGCTGTGGGGCTGCGTCCTGCTGTGGAGGCTCGCTGAACAGCGCCGCCTGCCGGTCGGTGCCCAGCGCGTAGCCACTGTCCGCCAGCGAAGACACCGACGGCTGCCTCGAGGGCCATGGCGGAGCGGACCCTGGATGGTAACGGTCCGCGCGGGCCGGCACGGGCGATCGTCTCGGTGCCGGGGACCGGTGCCGGGAGTCGTAACGGTGCCGGGAGCGGGACCGAGTTCTGCCACGGTGCCGGGATCTGGATCGGTACCGGGTGTCGCTTCGGTGCCGGGATCGGGACCTGCCACCGGTTCGGTACCGGGAGGTCGACCGGGACCGGGACCTGCCACCAGCTCGGCGCCGGGAGGTCGACCGGTGCGGCGAACGTCTGGATCGGCTCCTGGACTCGCGGTGCCGGTAACGGCGGCTGGAGTCCGACCGCGATCGTCTCGGTGTCGACCGGTGCCGCGAGTGCGACCGGTACCGCTGAGGGGAGCGGTGCCGGGACTGCGAGCGGCGGCGGGATCTGGAGTGACCTTGACGTCGGGACCTGGAGCGAGAACGAGAGTCCCGGGACGGTGCCGACATCATAGGCTTGCCTCTGGACACAACCCGCACCGGAGGTACCGGGGGTGGTAGCTGCGTGGGCTCGGTCAGGGCTATGAGGTCCCGTGCCGAGGCGAAGGCCTCTGGTGTAGATGGCACCACTATCTCAACCCCAGATGTCATGGGGGAGCTTGGCGGCACCGGACTCGACGGACCCGCCGGGCCCGGAGTCGACGGTGCCGGCGGCGCCGCGGCCGATACTGAGGCCGGGCGCTCCACTCGGGTGTGCCTGGCCGGAGTAGTGGACTTCGACGGCCTAGGCTCTGTCCCCGGTGCCGGAGAAGGTCGGTGCCGGGGAGTCTTCTCGGTGCCGGTGCGATCCGGTGCCGGCGCCGACATCACGGCCTGCGAAGCCGCCGGGTCAAGTGCCGCCTCCAGGAGGAGAGTCCGGAGCCTTTGATCCCTCTCCTTCTTAGTCCTTGGCTTAAAAGCCTTGCAGATGCGGCACTTGTCGGATCTATGCGATTCCCCCAGGCACTTCAGGCACGCGTCGTGGGGGTCGCTCGTGGGCATAGGCTTCTTGCAGGCCGCACACTGCTTGAAGCCCGGCGAACCAGGCATGAGCCCGGTGCCGGGTGCCGGGAAGGGCTAAGCCCCCGGCGAAAAACTATTTACAGCTACTTATCAGTTAACTACTACTATCTACTTAACAATCTAACTAACAACTACAATAGAGATAACGATAGAGAACAAGGAGAGCTAGGGACGTGGAGGACAGCTATGCCGCGCTCCACAGTTCCAACGACCGACACGGCGGTAAGAAGGAACTGAGGAGCGGGTGGGCCGGCAGGGATATATATTGGGCGCCATGGCGGCGCCACTCCAGGGGGCGACCTGCCGGCCCACTGGAGTTGCTAGGGTAAAAAGTTTCCGACGAACGTGCACGCGCGGCGCGCACACCTAACTGGAATGGATGTGAGCAATCACTCGAAGAAGAAGGACCAGTTGTAGCACTGGTGGATGGGAAGGTGGGAGTTGTACAGCAGCTGGTAGCAGTCGCTTCCTGACCCATTTCCACCACCATTTGCATGGAAATTACAACCCATTTACACCAGACTTGACATTGGCCCATTTTTTTTTTAGAAAGCACCTGAAATGCAAGTGAGTATTTCTCACGCTGTGTCCACTCTGGCACAACATTTACAAAGATAATTTAAACTGGAGTTGTGCCACAGAGCCCATGCTAGCCCTCCAGTAACCAGTTCAGATGGGCTTTGCAATGCAGGGACTCTGGGGCCAAGATAAGGTACTGTCCCAAGACTCCTGCTTCGGCTCCATTCAGGACTGCATTGCACAAAGAGAGAGGACCCTCCAAAAATGTTTGAAAACCATGAAGTGATTGCACATTCAAATCAGTGCAGATGTGTTTGAATGGGAGATACTCCAGCTCTACACACCTGTGATATTTGGAAGCTTAACCCTGTCTAATAAGGTGCGTCTGTTTGGATGATTGCATATTCAGACACACACCTGCAGTGATTTCTCATGTGGCTTTCTGCTTTGGAAGTAGGCACTCTACATGTGCTGAGCTGGTTGGCGTTGTGCTGTGCACTGGGGGATTGCCTGAAGCCCTGTCACCTCAAACTGTAATATAGTCAGATCTCGCAAGTTAAGTGCCAATAGGAGACCCCCAGAGAAAACCCAGTGGCTGCTGGAGAAAGGATCGGTGAGTGTTAGGGGCACTCCTTGTGAGTGCTGAACTAATGCCCCAACAGCATGAGATGGTGATGGAGAGTTCATCTTTCAGGTGAGATGTGAGGCTCAGGACCTGACCAGTCATCGTCACCACACATCTCATGACAAGAGCAGAGGTGTCAGCCTCAGTGCCCTGATCAAATTTCAGTTTGGAGAATTATGTTCTGTCCCATAACTATCCCACTTTTGGCAGGAGATGGTGTCCTCACTTCCTGTCCTAAACAATTACATAGTGTTCCTGTGTGTGGTAGCTAAACAGCTAGCGTTTCAGGGTGGCAGCCATTGATACTCCTTGTTGTATAATTAAACAAGTTTGCCAACAGTAGATAAGATATGGCATCCTCACTGAGGAAAGCACTTAATGACATTTTAAATAGCTATTTATTATAGTTATTTATTTATTTTTAACTATTTATTTGTAGCTATTTATTATATCGTTTAGTGCTTAGGAAAGATGTTGAAATGACACTAGATCCCTCAGGTTACTCACTGAGCATGGACCAATATAGTATGGGCAGTGGCATTGCAAGCTTCCTATGTATATGCTGTCCTCCACCAATGTGCATCAGCTCTGACTTGTAAGAATCATGAAACCAGAGTAAGTAGAGAAAAAATGCATGAGGTCACCAGTTACCTCTTCCCTTGGCAAGCATACCAGTTTTCCTCACAGTATATTAAGTCCATACTAACTCCAGCCTTTCCCAGTCAAAAAAGCAAACAGAATGTTGGGAATCATTAAGAAAGGGATAGATAATAAGACAGAAAATCTCATATTGCCTCTATATAAATCCCTGGTATGCCCACATCTTGAATACTTCATGCAGATGTGGTCGCCCCATCTCAAAAAAGATATATTGGAATTGGAAAAGGTACAGAAAAGGGAAACAAAAATGTTTAGGGGTATGGATCAGCTTTCATATGAGGAGAGATTAATAAGATTGGGATTGTTCATCTTGGAAAAGAGATAATTTAAGGGGGATATGATAGAGGTCTATACAATCGTGACTGATGTGGAGAAAGTGAACAAGGAAGTGTTATTTACTCCTCCTCATAATACAAGAACTAGGGGTCACCAAATGAAATTAATAAGCAGCATGTTTAAAACAAACACAAGGCAGTATTTCTTCACACAACATACAGTCAATCTGTGGAACTCCTTGCCAGAGGATGTTGTGAAGGCCAAGACTGTAACAGATAAGGTTGATTTTTGGTCCGTGTAATCCTTCCTGTGTTACATTATATGCAAACAGTAAGACATCACACTTATTTAGGCCTGTCTATTGTTTTATACAACTGAACTGTTTCAACCACATTAGCGATGAACCAGGGGCATAGTTCAGAGAGATGAGAGCAGCTGGCTTTACTAAATGCATATCTAGCAAGAACTTCAAAGAGCCTGAAAGACTGTGTGGAGCTAAAACCTCTTCCTCAGGTTATGCTCCTTTACGTTTACCCCCAAAGGGTTCAAAACCAAGTTCTTAGGCTACCAAGGAAGGAAACTAACTAATTCAGTGCTGGTGAAAGATGCCGAACTGACAGACCTCTCCATAAAACAAACAGGGAGAGCATAAGCAGTAGAAGTGCAAGCTCCCCTCACGCTGCCCCCTGTCCAATGGCCTTAGCCCTGCCCTGGAAGGCAATTCAATCTCCATGACCAATTCAGTCCATTTCTTCTATGTCAAACCACTACTAACCGTGTTATCTGGACACATTCCTACTGGGAGGCAGCCTGATTTACTGTACTGAGCATCTGATCCCAGGCCTGCCAGCAACCCCCTCTCTGACCTTGACCAGTCACAACCCCTTTCTCCCCCATTTGTAAAATAGGGATAGTTGCCTACCTTCTGGGGTATGGGGAGGGGTAGTTAACGTTTGCACAGCACTTTACATAAATGTTTGTGCCTGTGTAAATTATAAGGATTGCTATTGGGAACTGGATTCAATTCAGTTTTACACAGGCTACTACATCCTTCAGTGTCTTCCTTCGCCTGTTTCCCTTGTAGATCTACGTCATTGACAGCGCCGATAGAAAAAGGTTTGAAGAAACAGGTCAGGTAAGTAACTTATGTTCAATTCTCTCTGAAGTAAGGTTCCTTAACGCCCTTTTCTTATAGAAGTTAGGAATATATTTGTTATTGTTTGTGTGTGGAAATTTGCATTTCAAGTGGGATTTTCCTTTCAGCATCAGCACAAATTATTAACTGTCTATTAATTTGATGAAGGGGCTACCCTTTGTTCACCTCTACCAGAAAAAATGGAACCAAATGTTTAAAGCCTAAACCTTTTCAGGTCCTTCTGAATCTTGCCAAAACAAGACCACAAGGAATCATGTTCTTATGATTTCCACTTAAATTTGTAAATACTGACTTGACTGTCTCTAAGGTCTAATCAGAAACCTTTTGAAAAGTTTTGTAACTCAATTCTGTTTTATCCTGGTTTTCAAAATGTAAGCAGATTGCTTTGTTGGCCTAGAATCTGATCTGTGATGCAACTCATTCTTGCACAGCAGTGCAAGATCTTTTTCCCGCATCCCCAAACAAAGACAATCTCTAGCAGTTCAGACTTGCTAAATTCCATACCCTTTCAGTTCTTGGCTTCTCTACAAAGACTGCCATATGGGGTGCCAGTTAGTGCCAGCTGTGTTGGGCTTGTCACATGGACATTTGTTAGTTAAGAAGTGACACGAAGCTGCCCTCTCATTTCATACTAGGCCATTGCACAATCATCAGACGTTAAGGTCTTTTGATCACTGTGGATCTACAGTGAATTGGGCCGGGACACATAGGTAAAAGGCTTAGTTCCCACCCTCCTGAGCCATCTACTCCCCAATGAGCACGTTTTGCAAAATACCCTGCAACCTGTCGTGCAAGTGAAACTAAAGTCTGGCCAATAAAACCTATTGTCCAGCCTGGCTTTCAGCATTCCTTCAGTAGGTAACATAGCTTCCTTGTGGGAGGGAGGTTTTTGTTTCAGAAACAAGATTCTCTTTTATGAGTTACAGTTCATAAAACTTAGAACAAAAATCCAAGCTTGTTACCAGTATCATCACAGAGGTTCAAATATATTAGAGATAGAACCACCTGATTTCAAGGATGAGTCAGGCAATAACTCCATTGACAAGGTTTTGGCTGTATTTTGTGTTAGTATCCAGAGAGCAGGGATTGACAAAATGCAGAGTTGTAGCCTTTAAGACAACTGTTAATTTCAAACTAAGCTAAAGACTCATGTAACCTGTAATTGAAAGAACTTGCTTCTGAACCTTGAGCACAGATGATTGTATACACTCTTGCTTTTTTGTAATGGGATCTAGGTTTCACTGGAGCATTCACTTCCAACATTTGCTCTAAATATAATTCTAATTAGAGACATGATCAACCTCTGGCGGTTAAAGGCTTCTCTCACTCCCCCCCACAACCCCCTTTTTAAATGATATAGGAGCTGGCCGAGCTCTTGGATGAAGAAAAGCTCAGTGGAGTCCCTGTACTTATATTTGCTAACAAGCAAGATTTGCTTACGGCTGCCCCTGCTTCGGAGATTGCTGAGGGACTGAATCTACACACCATCCGTGACAGAATCTGGCAGATCCAGTCTTGTTCAGCCCTCACAGGAGAAGGCGTGCAGGTGAGGTGGTAGCGAGGGCTTGTTGTGCCAACATACCTTACTAACTGAGGAGGAGCTGTGTGGTCTTTTGAAGGAGGCTAGTGATCACAAGAACTGGTCAGAAGACAGAATATCTTAATCAAGTTACAGGAAGGCATTTATTTATTTTAAAGAGATGCTGTCAGGTTAACCATTTCATGAAACAAGTTGTCTTATCTGTGCTGTTAACCCCTTAGATTACTACTGCGCAAAACTTTCAAAATCGAATTTACTTCCACTGATGCTGGGTTTTGCCTCAGCTCAGACAGTGGAGAGAGGTTGGTCAGTTTCACTTTGGTCCAGCCTACAGCACAAAAGAACTACCCAATGGTGGGACCTGCTTATGATGGTAGCACCTGACGTGGCTAAAACTCTGTAGGCTGAGCCACGTTCCTGAATCAAGACTGAAATGTGTTTTTAACTTTGTCAGGTGCTACCACATAGTAACCAGATCCTACAACATGGTAATTTTTTGTAATGTAGATGGGACTTAAGTTTAGTCAGTTTCACGCTTTCTTGCATTAGGATAATACTTGAATATTTGGGTTGCAACCACTGCAGGAGAATGTTTACATTCCAACCCAACTCTTTTCCTTCGAATTAAAAAAAAAAATCTGTCTTTACAGACCCCAAAGTGTAGGCCTAAATATACCGGACAGCGGCCTTGTAAGAGCTTTTGTTTATTTAGCCTAGACATAAACTTGGCTGCATTTGCAGCCAAGCTGGTGAAATATTTCAGCCTTGCAATCTTTATTTTGAAGTGGTGCTGTTAGAGGGTATGATAACGTTATACTAGCTCGGTAGGTGACTGGGACTTGCTGTCTCCTAATTAATTTTTGCCCCACAATGGCTATTATTGAACCATGAAATACTCTTGAAGAAATAAAGCAA
This sequence comes from Gopherus flavomarginatus, assembly GCF_025201925.1. Classification (NCBI taxonomy): domain Eukaryota; kingdom Metazoa; phylum Chordata; order Testudines; family Testudinidae; genus Gopherus; species Gopherus flavomarginatus. Next base: position 136,376,517 of record NC_066622.1, read on the forward strand.
AAAGGAACACAAGTTTATATTTCAAATGTTTACATGCATCCCCCGTCACCTCTTCCCTCTGCCTACCTGCCCACCCCAGGCTCTCACCCACTTTGTTGCTCCTACTCATTTCTCCAGGAGGGAGCTGTGTTGGCCCAACAACTGTAAACACAATTGGGTGTGGAAGAATTAAATGCTGAAAAATGAGATTATCAGCTTTACCTCTATTAGCTGAAAAATGTTTTTCTCCCCAGCTGATCCAAGTCTTTCTAGACGTGCCTGGCTGCTTTCCTATTGTCTGCTGCTTCTTATTGTGCCTTCAGATGTGTGCAGTGCACCTGTGTGTATCTAGTAAAGTCTAAAACAACCTAGTATGTGGAAGTAAAATCCTCTCCTGTGCTTGTCCAGATAGCAGAGGGCAGGGGCCAAGTCATTAAGTATCTGCAGACTTAAATGTTTTGTTCATCACCCTAAACTAAGTGCAATGCATTTAGATGTGTGCCAGATAATGTCTCACTTTGTCACCCCCATCTTCTGGTACTGTCAGAGATGGCAGCTTATTACAGCCGTGATCATCCAGTGGAAGGGTGGGCAAGTCATAACCTGCCCTAGAGCTTGTAGAGTGAATAGCCATCCCCATTCCCAATGAGCTCCGAGAGGATGGATGGTCTTACGTTTAAGGCACTTGCCTAGAGCTTGGGAGACCTAGGTTCAAGTTCCTGCTTCACTCCAAACTTTCTGTGTGACGTTGGCAAATCCCTTAGTCTCTCTATGCCTCAGTTTCCCCTCTGTACAATGGGAATAACAGCCCTGCCCTGCCTCAGAGGGGTGTTGTGAGGAGAAATCCATTAAAGAACATGAGATGCTCAGATGCTGCAATGATGGAGGCCACATAAGTACCTCAGATAGATATCTAGATAGGCAGACAGCACTTCACCTCGATGGTGACACAAACATCATCAAACCAGACAGCAAGAGGCTCTCACTTTGGCCTTTTGAACAAGACAACCTTTCTGGAAATACAACTAGAGCAAAGTTTTTATATCTCAGTTGGCTCAACTTAAGGAGTAGTATTTATCCTGCCTTAGCCTCGTGTCCTTTGGGGTTTGTCCCATGAAACCACAGAGGCAGGCCACCCCTCAAAATATGGGGAGGGGGAAAGAACAACACATTTAAGGAGCTGGGATTAAGACAAACGCATGAGGTTCATGCTACAGCATCTCTGCACAACGCTGTCGTACAGGGAGCTATAGTTCAGATCCCTGTGCACTACTCTGAGAACTTCTCAGAGAATGTTGAGTTTAGTGACAGAAAAATAAATGAAGATGCTGGAAGCCAAAAAGCATGAGGTATTTAGAATGAAACCAAGAGAACAACCCTGCTGCCATTGCTGTCAATGGAGCATAGCACCCAGTTAGACCTGAGAGACGATACCAATGGATTTTGATAAGAGGGGTTTCTCGGGAATGAGTATGTGCAGGAACTGAGTTCATAGGGAAGGTTTGGTGACGGCCCCAAGGAAGAACGGTGAGCAAGGATAAATGATGACAATAACCGAAGGGGAACCAGTTTGAAGGTCATTTAATTAGTTTAGTTGATAGCACCACGGTGTATCGAATTGGGTAGTTAAGACTGGGGATTTCAAGGTTAATGAGATTAGATTATGGTTAATAGAACGATATAAATTTAGAGAATTTAACTATTATTTGAAATAGGTTCATTAATAAAAATGTTAATTAAGAAGGGAATCTGCGTTGTCATCTTGTCCTTTAACATTAACCTTTTGGGACTTGAGAAAGGTCACAGCAGCTTCCTTGGAAAGCCGTGAATAAAGGTGACTGGGTTAGAGGGAACCCCCGCAGGTTAGCCCCCTGCACTTTTAAATTGCATTAAAATCCCATTCGGATAACAGTAGCTCTACCAGGGTGGACAAAGACAGGGATTGCAGGAACAGCGGAGCTAGGAGCAGAGAGCCTTGTGATGTTTAATGAGGGAGCAGGGAGAGAATTGTCAGAACTGTGTCAGGAATACAAGATGACAGCGTCTAAAAAGAAATTTACATCTAGGCAAAAAATGTGTAGCCACTTATAGCATGATGATAGAAGCAGCAGCCTGGAAATCTTAGGTACTGGGGCAGGATCTTAGCAGCGTGGACAGAGAAGAAAGTAACATTTGAACTAAGGAATATGCTGAAAACATCCAAGATGGCGAATTTTGAACTCCCCTGACCCAACTGATTATGGCAGACCCAGGTTTACCTGACGGGATTAAGCCTCACTGCCCTTAAGGTCATGATTAGGGGTCAGAAGTTTGTGGCTGTGCCTGATCTCTGGTTTATCACATCGGAGCAGACATCAGGAGGTTCCTAGGGGGCGGAAGGGACTTGTTCACTTGTATTTGAAGTCTTTTATTACTTTGCTCTTGTAGCTAAGGAGCTGCTGGCATGGGGTTTAAAACAAGTCGAGTGCAGTCAGCCAATCCCAGCCTGCAGCAACCCTCTCCAAATCTGCCAACACAGCTCACCTTTGGCCTGCTACTATTCCAATGTCCGGTCCGTCCTGAGTAGAGAGACTGCCAGTCATGCCACATTGCGTGGTGCTTTAGTGTATGTCTACACTGCAGTCAGAGGGGTGTCTGCAGCATCTGCAGCATGGCCAAGCTAGTTTTGATCTCGCTAGCTCCAGTAATAGCCGTGAAGCCATGGCAGCACAGGCCCTACCAGTGCACGCAGAACCTTTGTGCTCAAGTGACTAACCCATGCAGCTGCCCGCTGCTGTTATCGGAGATAGCTAGTTCAAGCTATAGCTGCTGTCACACCTCTGTATTAGAACTGGAAAAGATTCAGAGAAGGACAACAAAAATGAATATGGGGATGGAACAGCTTCCAGAGGAGGAGAGATTAGCAGGACTGGGACTGTTCAGCTTGGAAAAGAGACGACTGGGGGGGGATACGACAGTCATAGAGGTCTAATAATTCATGAATGGTGTGGAGACAATGAATAAGGAAGTGTTATTTACTCGTTCATGTAACACAAGGACCGGGGTCACCCAATGAAATGAATAGGTTTAAAACAAACACAAGGAAGTACTTCCTCACACAACGCACAGTCAACCTGTGGAACTCGTTGCCAGGCGATGTTTTGAGGCCAAAACTATAGCAGGGTTCAAAAGAGAACTAGATAAGTTCCTGGAGGATAGGTCCATCAATGGCTATTAGCCAAGATGGGGAAGAGATGCAACCCCATGCTCTGGGTATCCGTAGTCTGAGTGCCAGAAGCTGGGAGTGGATGACAGGATCACTCGATGATTGCCTGTTCTGTTCATTCCCTCTGAAGCACCTGGGATTGGCCAGGATACTGGGCTAGATGGACCATTGGTCTGACCCAGAATGGCAGTTCTTATGTTCTCTGATTGCAGTGTAGACATACTCTGTGTGCGTGGCCATCAGTCTCATTAATTCTTGTGACCAAAATTCAGGATTTGAATCCAGCTTTCCAGAAAAGAAAAGCTAGGGGCATTTACTGGCAATAACCCTGTAGTACCCCCAATTACCCTGTCAGGAATCCTCCTCATTGACTGCCATGCACAAGAGACATTGCCCATACGTGGAAAGTAGCCTCGTCACTATTGTTCCATGAGATGCTTTGCAGTGTTGTTTCTCCAGGGCTTTAGCTGACATGAATTTGTAGCCAGGGCTCTGTGGGTCGAGGGGATTTATTCGATAAGGTGCATGGACTTTTTCCCTCGGTTCATTGTTTAGCATCTTTTTTACTGATGTTTACTAGCTGTAAAATCCAAAGAATTCTAACTCTCTCTCCCTTTATGGCGTTAGATTTAATACCTGCTTGGGAAGGGAATATTACTACTGTATTCATGTTCATCCTTAGAATAACTGCTAATGCCAAAGCACACTGCTTCAGAAGAGTGTAAAGTTAGTTATTGTGGCTGAAATACATAAAGCACAAACAAGGGTTTAATTGTTATTGTAGGAATGAGGTACTTTTCATAAAGAGTCAATTTCAAATACGTACAGGCAAGAAAATATAGGACGAGGGAGAGAAGAAAAATTGCTCTTCTTGTTTTTAAATCCTCTATGAACTTGGTTCTGTCTTTCATACCTACCATTTTTCTTCCCCCACTCTACTTCCTCCATACTTCGTGCAAGAGCCTTCTCCAGTGCACGGCCTCCCATCTGAAACAGCCTCCCTGGGTTTCTCCACCATAGCAACTCTCCTTCCCATTTCAAACCTTTGCTGACAATGTGTTGTCCATATCTATATTTTTCTCTTCCCTTCCATTGTATTTACCTCTCTGCAAAGCATGCTGGGGTACCCTGTGTAGGAAGGATGCCAGGCACAATAAAGTTGCATTAGAAACATTTGAGCTATCTTTAGTGCTTGCAGATAAGAGTATGTTATTCATGCCTCTGATATAGCAAACATCTTTTCCTACTGGGTCATGTTAATCTCCCCCACGCCCCCAGTGAACTAATTAGATATTAAAATTAACTCGTTCCATAAATCCTGCTGTAAAAGTTAGGTGAGCCAGGTTTGGATTTCAGACCCCTTGGAGTTCACCCTTCATCTCAGAGTGCTTTGTCATTCTTCTGCCCTCGTTACATGGTTGATGCAGCTTAGGCTCCCAGCCATGGTAAATCCCATCATAAACTCGCTTTATGACCCTCGCCTTTCTGGTGCTCCAGTGGGCTGGTTTCCCTTCCCTGAGCTCCCTAATGGCACCAGGCTGAGTTTTAATCACTGTAAATTCAGGTTCTGGTCAGATTAGCTGGGAGATAGGATGCGCGGTTGTTGTTTTGCAGTGATGTATTGTTTATGGGATTACTGTGCTGAATAGCAAAGGGTGTCAGCTGATATTTATTACTTTAAGCTGTCTCAGCTGTTCTGGTTCAGCAAGTAAACCTACATTCAAAATGAATGAGGGGCTCTGCTTGCCTTGTATGCCATGATGTGTGCAAATGTGATTATTGCTTAAGACGCTGCGGAAACTGAAATCATTCTGGGAGCATTTTTTACCCTTTGCAAGCAATCATGCAGATTTCTAAAGAACGCAACCAAGCTGAGGGCTTCAACATATCTCGTTCTAGCTCCATTGTAAACCTATGGCCTCATGTACCTCGAGAATCTCTCTCTCTAAAGTGATGCGCTTTAACCCACTCTATTGATTGCTTAAAGCATTACATGTTTTACACATAGGTTATACATTGTTACTGAAGGGAAAACACAAAGCTACTGGGCCTTTAAATGAATCTACTCTGGACTTTTCCCATTTGGTCAGAGGATTTCTGACAATTTGTTGCACACACTGATCTCTGCTGCAATACTAAATAAAAATAAAGAAAGTGACCCTCCCTGAGGTTAGACCCATTATTAGAATTAGGCCTTTGTCTGTGTATATCCCATTTAAATTGATACACCACTGGGTTGGTTTTATCATTTAAAACTGCAACAAGGGTCAGTTTAGAAAACCACTGGATCTCTTCTGATAAGAAGTACCCAAGGGGACAGCTACCAGGATAAATTTCTGTTTTCAAACTGAGATCCTCTGTGCTTCTGATTAAGCCCTGAGGATTCAGTGTCCTCTTTAACACCTTCTGCGTGGCCACTATCCTTCCGGCTAAGAGCTAGACAGGACTCTGTTCAGAACCAATGTATGCATTTCTTTTCTTCACTAAAAGGGACTGCTGTGATGTGCCAACAACACTCTTCCACTGTAGTATGCAGCATAGTTGTCGCCATGTCAGTCCTAGGCTATTGGAGAGACAAGGTGGTGACGTGGTATCTTTTACTGGACCAACTTCTGTTGGTGAGAGAGACAAGCTTTTGAAGCTTACACAGCCCTGAAGAAGAGCTCTGTGTAACTTCAAAAGCTTCTCTCTGTTACCAACAGAAGTTGGTCGAGTAAATTAAAAGCTATTCTCTCTCCCATCTCGTCTCTCTTAACAACACTCTTGGGAAGATCAAGCTCTTAACCTATTACTCCCACTCTGTGCTGGCCTGAGAAATAAGAGAGCAGGAAACGACATACAACACTGCCACTGTACAGAGCAGAAAGTTACTAGCAGGCTGCTCAAATATTGTTAAGGTCTAACGACTTTAAAGGTGTAGTAATAGTCAGCCAAGTGACTCTACGAATGACCCACTGGGGCTCCCTGTCCTCTCTCTGCTGCCCCCGATCCTATCTGCCCACTTTACAAGTCCAAAGGTGGATTTTCAAACCTCAGACTTGAAAATCCAGCTGACTTCCTCCTGCTTTGAACATCATCTTTCATACTAACTAAAGACTCTGCCTTGGACTCTAGGGGGCAGTTTAGAGGGTGCACATGGCTGACGAGAATCCAGCTCACGTTCTCCTTATTGGGTCAGCTCTGCAGGGCTTTTAGGGCAGCCGCACGAGCAGGTAAAATGATGATCTCTTTGCTGGAACATTCTCTTCACAAATCCCAACTTGTTTTACGGGCAATTAGGATGCCCAACTGCCCTGTGTGGTAGAGGAGTGTTATCATCATAGATGGGGAAGTCTGTCTATTTAAGGTACTTATATGGCCCCCATCACAGGTGCATCTGAATGCCTTACAGTCCTTACTGTATTTCTCCTCCCAACACCCCCGTGAGGCAGAGCAGGGCTGTTATACCATTGTACAGATGGAATTTGAGGCACAACGAGACAGGAAGTCTGTGGCCTAGCAGGTTATTGACCCCGAATCCCAAGTTAGCATCCTAACTTTAGGGCCAGCATCCTCTGAAATTGACATACAGGAAGACTGAGTGACTTGCCCAGGGCTTCAGTAGTCCATAGCAGAACCTGGAATTGAGCCTCGATCTTTTAATGACAAGTCAGTCCTACTGCCGAGGACGTGGACACAGCGGTGGAATGAGAAGACAACCCTTGTTTTACTAAGTCCCTTTTCTGACCATAACCGCTCTGCGACAGGAGCCACTGAACAAAGGGGCATTTGCAATTTACATGTCACATTGTGGGGAAGTAGGGGAGAGAGTGATACAAATATGTTTTCCAAATGACAGCTTGAGGAGTCCATATCCCCTTCCTTAACTAACGTGCCTTTCTCTGTGTCCACCTTTTGTCCGAAGGACGGCATGAACTGGGTCTGCAAAAATGTCAATGCAAAGAAGAAATGACCCCTCCCCTGAGCTGCATAGAACTGGAGGAGCTGTGGAAGCTGAATTCTATCCTGGAAGCGCTAATTTGCTGCTTTCTGACCAAATGTTTTTTCCATCTGTGCACAGCTACAGCTGTTAAAAAAAGGGAACAACAACAGTTAAACCCGCTGCTGGGATCGGATCTTTACCTGCTCCTTAGTACAGTTATTTTTCCCAATAAAGGAATTGTACTTGCCCCCCCTCTGTATAAATAGTATTAACTGTCTCCACACTCAGCTGATTAGAAATGTGATTTTAAACAACAGGAAGCTTGTGATTCAGGTTAGAGAATTCCAGTGGGCCGGAAGGTTGTGCTTTGTAGTCACCAAGACGTTCACAGCATGCCCTGCCCCCACTGGTTCCACAGTCATCCTGGCCATTCTCAGATGGCAGTCAAAGCTTTTCCCCAGTGACAAATCAGGTGTTGTTTCGGTAGCTAGTGTGGCTCGTTATGTCATTTCGTGGAAGGTGGGTAGAATTCTCATGTCATTCCCTGCGCCCGGTAGCCCTAAAAAGGACCTTCATCTTAACCAGACACAGCAGTGACGCCGCACCCCTCCCTAGAAGCGGGAGAGGAGCATGTATGTATAACCCAAGCTCTTGACAGTTTGAAGGCAAGGAGTGAGGGTAGCTTTTCCTCCAGCTAAAGTAAAACGCAGGCCACCTCACGCTGGCATATATGCGGTTACCCATGTTGAGTGCAAGGACGGGCGGTTATATTTTTGAGGGTAAGCTTAGTATTCCACAAACCCTGGCCATCGAGGTAACTGTGCAGCAAAGCTCAGATAATTCCATGTTTCAGTTCCTAGAACAAGGTAAAACTGCTCCCACTTTTTTCTTTTTTGAACACACAGTGTATTTTCTGCCTTCTCTAAAATCGTTCAGTTCAGGAGGTGCACTGGGGCTTGTGGGATAAAAATCTACAATGGCTTTGTGGTGGGGATAGCTTTCTGATCCTAGGCATCATGAGGCTGGAGCCATGAAACGGCCACGGTTGGAAAGAATCTCCCAGTATAGAATTACTCCCTTGTATGTTTAGGGATTGGAATAATGGCAGATAGGGCAAGATTTTCCTTCCTGCTTCCCAAGATGATAATTCGTTTTCCCTTGGCTGACAAATCCTACAACTTCAGTCCAAATGGATGTGTCGGGGAGGGGGGCGGTGCTTGTCATTTCTAGGTCCCCAGTTCAAATCCAGCCCAAGTTGACAGGGACTAAGAGTCACTGTCATCTGAAAGCAGTTGTGTCCAATGCAAAAAGCATCTGCTGGCTCTCAGTCCAGCTAGTTTCTAGCATGCAGATTTACAGATTGTTGTTTTTTAAAAATCCACTATCCTGATTGGCAGCATTGCTTGCTGAGCATAAAGGCCAAAGAATGACCACAGCCATGCCCTGCCCTCTCATCGCTAGGAGACGGCTTGGCGGGCAGTGTGGGAAAAGGTTGCCCTGCCTGTACCCTGGTGATCCTGCTTTCTGGAGAGCCAGAGTACATCTGTCTCCAAACCCAGGAGAATGGTGTGACGATTGAAGTGATCTAGCCCCAGTTTAAAAACCAAAAGACTGGGGAATAAAACAGGCTCAGGTGAATTCCTAAGCGATAGCTAAATACGCAAGGGGACATGGTTACAGCTTCGTGCAGAATGAGCAAGACAGCAGCATAAGACACGCAGGCAGAGCTGTTTAAAATCAGCTTGCTCAGTAACTCTCACCTCCAGCTGCAGTACCTTATCCGGAACCCCAGGAATCTTTGCAGCACATGTTTGGAGTAACGCCTCGCAGCATGTGTCTGAAAGGTCACCTTTGCTTTGTTGTTAATGCATCCGCCCCCTGTAAACAATCGCAGCTCTCTTCCAAAGAGCGAGGTTGTGCTGTTTAAGAGGCTAAATGCAAAGCTTCAGAATATGGGCTCCCAGGCTTGAAACACGTCACCTTTGCTGCATTGAAAGTGTAGTGTTTCTGAAATGCTTCCGGACCCCTAAACGTCAACAGTTTTAAAAGAAACCCATGCTCCTGTGACCTTAGCTCCCGGCCACTTTAAAAGAGCCTTGAGTTAGGCTCTTCCCTTCTCTTTAATCACGTCTTTAACAAGCAGGCAAACTATATTGACGCGTTTCTTTGCAGCTAAGAAGCAGTTGATAATGTGCGTCGCAATGAACTGTTTGCATTTGAAAAGATTTTCTGTTTTTTCCATAGTCAGACATATATGCACTTGGAAATTGTATTTTTTTTTAAATTTTTCTTGTCCCAACGTTGAAGGGGAAATTGACTTTATTGGTCACTGAGTCCAGAAATGGCTTGCTGGATCAATAGCTATATGCCTGCATGTAGAGAGACTTGTTTGCATCTTTGGTGTGGGCATCTATTCACACAATGCTCCCTGCTAAAATCCAGGAGACACAAGTAATCAATCCGTTCAGGCAATAATGGAGACAATGTGATAGTGTGAGGCACTACCAGAGTTTTATTTCCATGTGTGTAGGGGAACTTAAGTAGAGCATCCCATACTGATGACCATCCCATACTGATGACCATAAACTTTCCCTTTGTGGTAAACAAGCCTCCATGCATCCCCCGGATGGGAATTAAAAAGTACTTGAGACACAATTCACCTGCCATCTCTTATTTTAATATATTTACAGTCCATTCAACCCTGATCAGCTAAGCAAAGCTTCTCTCCTCTCTCAACACCACCTGTCTAAACACAAAGTATCAGACTGGTTACAACCATCTGGAACACCTGCCATCGTTGAAAAAAAAAATCTCCATTGCACCCGCCAGGGTCACATTCAATTTATGCCAGTTATGGTGTTTAGGTTTTGTCCTTCTGATTGCGTCTGCTTTTTCCCCTTTTAAGGAAGTTTCTATGGAAACAAACTGTCTCATTGACATGGGTGGAGCTTATTCATAGATTTCATAGCTTCGTAGATTTCAAGGCTAGAAGGGCCCATTATGATCATCTAGTCTGACCTCCTGTATAACAGAGACCATTAAATCCCACCCAGTAATTTCTACATCTAGCTCAATGGCTTGTGATTGAAGTTGAATCTCTCTTTTACAAAGACATCAAACCTTGATTTAAGGACTCCAGGTGACAAAGAATCCACCACATACCTTAGAAGGCTGTTCCAATGGTTAATTACCCTCACTTCTAAAAACATGCATCTTATTTCCTGTTTGAATTTGTCCAGCTTCAACTTCCAGCCGTTGACTCCTGCTAATGCCTTTGTCTGATAGATTAGAGAGCCTTCTGCTAGCTCTGTCTGGGTTCTTAGAAGGGGAAAGAGGGTGTAATGGTTAAAGCTCTGGGTGGAACATCAATAATTCTGGGATAACACTGGCTCGAGACATACTAAGTTCTCCTTTTTACCCATTTTCCAACTATGTTCTGCGCACATTCGAGATTTTTGTATTCTTTCTTATTGCACGGGATCACTGTGCTTTCGTTATTAAATATATTTGTATGATAATAGCACCCACTAGCCTCATTCAGGATCACACCTCACTGGGCTAGGGCGCCTACAAACCATATTCGAAGATGCATTTTCTTCCCCTGGAAAGCACACAGACTAGGCTGTCCAATTCTGTCTTATTTCAGCATATAATCTGGCCCATCCACGCTCTATAGTTTGTTCCATTTTTTGAATTTGCTCAAAAGGGGTATTTGCAATATTTGGTCATGTTGTAAAATTCAGTGTATAATTTAGATGTCTTTGTCGATAAATAAAAATTTAGTAGAAACAAGAAGTCAGTGTTTTGACGTTATATTTTGTTTTCAGCCAAGGTTTTGGGGTTGTGTTGGGTCTTTATTTTTCAGACCATCCAAAAGGAAGACTTTTAAAGGATCCTATTATCTACAGAATACCTTCAGCATTTCAACTCTGCCTCTTCTCATCAAAGAATTAGACATTAGGTATTAGTAAAATGCCTCACAGTTTTTTGAAACAAGGCGTCTTTTCCCCCTGAAAAATGGCGCTTTATCCAACACCAACATATTTCGCAAAAAAACCCTGGCATTGGACTTCACTGGGTTGCTGTTCGGAGGAGGGGGGCTTGTGTGCCAAAGATGCACTTTAAAAAAAAAATGCTTGATGTTTTTATTGAAAATATCAAAAAGATTAACACTTTCACCAACAGTTTGGATAACGTTTGATCAAAATGATTAAAAAGCAAAGTTTTTTGTGTGTGGAAAACCAGAAAACGGTTGGGTTTCGAACACTTTGAAATGAAACCAGGTTTGACATTTTTGGCAAAACTGCTGGATTTTACCTCTTCCTACAACGCTACCCCAGACAAACAAGACAGATCAGCAGTCGGAGATTTCTAAAACACTGAGAGTAGGTTCCCGCTATGTTTAGGATAGCTAACAGATGAGCAAGCCCTTGGAAAAAAATGTGATAGTCAGTCATACCGGGTTTTTTAATTTTTTTGTTTTTTTACACTGATCCTTGATATTTTTAAAGCAAACTAGGAAATACTTTCACATCTCATTTGCCTAATGGATTGGATGTGAAAAATATTTCTGTGGCAAGTGAACACCCCAGGAGTTGTCTGAACTTCCACAATGTTATATATTGTCCCCTGCCCATCCCCAATTCTCTGCATTTCCTCTCTCCTGTTTCTATTTACAGTTGGCCTTGATGTAATTTACGACAGGTCTGCGTGCGACCTTGCATGTGTCTGGTATAGCGAACCACAGTTACCCTACATGCAGAAACCTTGCTGTGACAGCTACATGATGAATGTAGTGCTCTAAAAGGACTTGAATGTATTGGAGGGGAAAAATAAAAATCAACCCAACAACCCATCGGCTGAAGGAGAAATAATAGCACGTTTTCCATTGCTGTTTAGCCAACACGTGTCTCTTGTTTACACCAGGCCTCTATCCTTGACTAAAACCTTGAGCAGAATGTGGGAGTCTTTTGGGACTGGTGTGCTGGAGATCTCACTCTCCCGGCTACATCCCCAACGCCGCTAAGCAGACACCCTGCTAGCGCAGCTCATCTGTGGCTTGCAGCAAGCTACCCAGACAGAATGTTTGTCTGTAACAAGCGTCCAGGCTGCTTTCAAATAGGTCCCAGCAGCTTTGCCCACTGAGCTGCTGCGCCAACCAAGTAATTGCAATTAAGGTTTTAGGGTTTTTTTGGTATGTGGAATTGGGCTCATGTTGGAGGCTTTTGATTGGCTCCCAGCTAAATCGCAGTTTAGGGGTCAGTTGGCTGCATTTAAGGTTGTTGTGGGTTTGTTTTTTTTTATTGCAATCTGTTTGCTTATTTCCCTTTCCAGTGCTGGTAGGAAACTCAACTCCGGTAAAATCTGCAGTCAGTGTGCACTATGGTGACCAGATAGCAAGTGTGAAAAATCGGGACAGGGGGTGGGGGGGTAATAGGAACCTAAATAAGAAAAAGACCCAAAAATCGGGACTGTCCCTATAAAATCAGGACATCTGGTCACCCTAGTGTGTACTGAAGCTGGAGTGTGGCTTTAAAGGGTGTCTGTGCTCAGAACGTGTGTTTGTGTGAGTGCACGCGCTCAGAACAGTGTAAGAGTGTGTGTGGGTGTGTGTGCGCTCAGAACAGTGTGTGTGGGTGTGCGCGCGCTCAGAACAGTGTAAGTGTGTGTGTGTGTGCGCGTGCTCAGAACAGTGAAAGTGTGTGTGTATGTGCGTGCGCTCAGAACAGTGTACACGTGTGTGTGTGCGCGTGCTCAGAACAGTGAAAGTGTGTGTGTGCGCGTGCTCAGAACAGTGTAAGTGTGTGTGTGTGCTCAGAACTGTGTGCGCGCATACTCAGAACAGTGTAAGTGTGTGTGTGCATGCTCAGAACAGTGTAAGTGTGTGTGTGTGTGTGTGTGCTCAGAACAGTGTAAATGTGTGTGTGCTCAGAACACTGTGTGTGTGCGTGCGCTCAGAACAGTGTGTGTGTGTGCACGCTCAGAACTCTCTGTGTGTGTGTGTGTGTACACATACTCACACATGCATATTTCACATTTAACGTGGTGGTAAAGATGTCTGTCCCTGATCACCATAATGAAAGGAAATCTGAACCAACAGAGGACGCGCCGGTACTAGATCTTCTCTTCGTAAAGCACCATGACAGTCAGACACTACAGCCATGCACAGAGTATAAAAAGATAGCAAGATATGGCTCTGTATAAATACTCCAGAAAGAAAGGAAAACTGTCAAGTAACTTAGGGTCAAAATCTGATGTATATTAGAAGCTGTCAGGGAACAAACTACAACTAACTCATCCAGGGGAGAGATTTTTAAAGAGATGTTACCCTCATGGGCTGACCTTACCATATTTTTTGCTGTGCTACTGCCAGCCAGCAGAGAGAGCACAACCTGAGCCCTCCTACAACTGAGTGGAAATTGACGGCCTTCAATGGTGCTCTTGTCAACAGAGAAAAGCCGTTTTGGATGTGCTCCAGAGGAGCATTCTTAACCAGGGGGCGGAAGAACGGTGCTTTCAGAGTCCAGCCGCTGGCCTGCTCACTAACACAGCCCACAAGGAATATGGCACCCCAATTTGTCTCTCCCTATGCTGGCTCCCCAGTGAACAGAGGCCTGCCCAAGATGGCAGTCCTTTGGTTTTGGCCCCAACTATCTGAGAAATCACCTCCGCGGTGAAGAGATCACATGATAGCTTCGCTCTGCTGGAACAATCAAGCCGTTGGTAAATATGGAAGGACTTATGTTGGCAAATACGGGCCGACCGTCCGTCTTGTGTTCACAGCTATGTGCAAACCCATTTCTTAGACTCATCTATCTTCAGGTTTTCTACCACTGTGCATCACCACAGCAACTGGGTGCCTTCCATGTAAAATTAAAAGCAAAGTCCCTAGTGGATTTTCATGGGATCTCTGGTATATCTCCCTTTTTGGGGGTCAAAACTCTGCTTGGTGTACAGGTTTTTGGAGGGAGAAAGGTGATAGAGGCTGGGAATAGAAGGGGGCACAAGAACTTTCCTGCAAGAACCCCAATGCATCAGCATTCTCATACTTTAATAACTTTAAGCTTATTCTAGGCTGACCAGACAGCAAGTGTGAAAAATCAGGACAGGGGTTGGGGAGTAAGAGGAGCCTATATAAGAAAAAGCCCCAAATATTGGGACTGTCCCTATAAAATCAGGACATCTGGTCACCCTAGCTTATTCCTTCCAACAGGACTGGAAGGCAGAGATTTGTACGTTTCCTTCAGTACCATGGTGATGAGCCACCTTATGAAAACCTAGACAGATTTCAGGCTTCTGACAGTCTCCCAAACAAGAGCGTTATACAAACAATCCTGGAACACATGAATGCTCCTTTAGCGGTAGCTATTTGTAGCCCCAGGCTCTGCCCTATTGGCCCTCGTTTACTAATGCTTGGGGATCCTTTCACGCTTAAGTTGCGAAACATTATTGGGGAATATATTTGGGCAGAACAGACTACACAGGTGTCAAAAGTTCTACTTGTCATTCCCTGGCAAAGCCTTGTGCGCATGCCAGCGTTTCAGGAGAAAAACCACATATGCCTTTGTCTGCTCCACTGAAATCCTCTGGGCTGCAGGAACAGAGGCTTTAGAAGGAGAGAGATTTTGCTGTAAGATCAGGCGCGTGGTGGTTGAGTGAGCATAGCCATGTCCCCCTCTAGTGGCCAGCTAAGGGCCTGCTACTTCATTAACGAGTTACTTGTTTAGCTCGAATGGCTGGACCATCTCCCATTGTGGGAAAACTCCCACTGGCTTTAATGAGAGTTGGCTCACATGGTCAGTCCTGAAGGCCCAGGTCTCTGCTGACGAGCCATTGTGAGCCATCCCGGAGACAAGCAGTGAGAGGAGAAGCAACGCGCCCCCCATCACCACCAAGAGGCAGCAGCTCTCCTCTCCTCCCATGACTGCCCCATACATCATGTATTTAGGCTACAAAGGCGACACAAGTGGGGAAGATGGCAGCTAAGTAACAGTGCTGCCGTGAAAACCAGTCCCTCCCTTCAACAAGTGCTGCCCCAAGAGGGTTTTAGCTCTGTCTCTACAATGGGGCTGTACAAAGCAGGGCTTCTCCTGGCTAATGCGCTAGTCCAAGGCAGCTGCCTCCCTCCCAGCTCCCTCCTAACCCCCCAGATTTTATGTTATATTCTCAAGCACCTCCCCCCCAGCACCTGTGAGGCCAGAGACAGCTCAGTGATATCCTAGGGCTTGAAGACTGAGGGGATTAGGCCGATCTGAGGGTGGGGAGTGGGGCAGGAGGATGAGGACTAGAGGGCCCCACAGGGCTTCTGCTGTTCATTTCATTCACTTTAAAGTAAATTTACTGCTGACAGGCAAGTGCCTGGCTTGCAGCCCCGAGCCCACAGTCCGCACCTGGGAGCACTGGGCCAAAGGCCCCGAGCCCACAGCCCAGGGCCAGCATGAAGACAGCCCCTCCTCATGGCAGACACATTGGGTTCAATCCCCAGTGTCTGCCAAGGTAGCAGCTATTGCACCTACAGAAGGGGAGACGCTGGCCCCGCTTGGCTGAGTCTCTTCCTCCAGCACCTTCCCCAGCGGCTGGAGCAGGGAGCCCCAGAAAGGCTGTTTCTTCAGGCTGAGAACTGCAAGCTGAACACTGCTGCTTGCATCTGCTTTGCCCTCCCCATCCCTGACCACTGCCCGCCCCCACCCCTCTGTGTGCTCTCCCTACTGCTGCCCTGCCCTGGCCCGGCCACCCGGCCGGCCATTCGTCTGCTTGTAAGACGGCCAGTCCTGGTGCTCAGGGTTTGTCCCCTGACCGGTCCAGATATAAAACTGGTTGTGGGTTCGTACCGAGCATGGGACGGAAGCCGCGGCTATTCCAAAAAGGATTCCGCTCCACGCCTGCCGGCACACCCTTGCGCCGTGTGGGCGGGGTCACACCATTCTCGGCAGTAGCGGAACGTCCAGTGTTCTGGGGATGCGTCTGTCACCACCCTTCTGATCACAGTGCTGGGCCCCACCTCATGCCCCCTGGCATCCCATCATGCCCCGCCCAATGATCTAGTCCACCCACCTGTATATCGCAGGCCACCAGCACCACCCAGCCCCTGCACACTAGACCCAGCAACCGAAAGCAGACTAAGTACTGCAGACCTAGCTATGACGTGCCACAGGCAGAGAATAGGAGGGCCTGAGGGGCACCAGAGTCTGAGATCCCCACAATGGCAGGGAAACAATTATGTGAGATACACCTAGATAATCCTGCAAGTGATCTGCACCCACACGCTGCAGAGGAAGGCAACCCCTGTCCCCCTTCCCTCAGCCCTGCGATCCCCGCAAGTCTGACCCGGGGGGAAACTCACACATGTAGTTGTGTTCGACCCTGAGCATGTGAGCAAGAACCAGCCAGCTCTAAGCACCTGAAAGAGGGAATGCCCAGTGCCACCTCAGGTCCCTGGCCCCCCACCTGGTTCCATCTCCAGCCACAGCCATCCCTGATGCTTCAGAGGAATGAGACCAAAAACCAACCCAGAATACATTAGAGGAGATTTATTCCTGACCCGTGCAGCCATTGGCTGAAACCCTGAAGCATGAGTGTTAGGAATAGAAGACGTACACCAAAGGTGAGTCCCAGGACTGCTGAGCCATGCCCCCCAATTCCCCTGCACAAGCAACCCTGTCATACAATCACACTCATTGATTTGTCCTGCTCTCTCTCAACACTAAATACGTTGTTTGCCCCCACGACTGCTGTTGGGACGCTGTGCAAGAACCTCTGATTCCCCATGTGAATTTGCTCCCGGACCAGCGTTGTCCTTCAACAGCTCTCCCCATCTCGGGGCAACCACCTGAAAATTGATGACCCAGTGGCCTAGTCTCTTGTTCCACGTGGAATTTCCACTTGCTCACTCCCTCCCTTGCTGGCTTGTGAGCTTCCATGAATGATGCGGGCGCCTTCCTATGGGGAGCGAAGCCAGCGTTGCTAGAGGAAGCAAAGTAGAGCAGATTCTTAGCTCTGAAACAAGGACCCCCTACCCCCAGGCAGGTGCCCAGGAGCTGCAGGGAATCTGATTCTGCTTGTTGGTTAAACACCACCTCTGCTAGGCACCTGATTTATTGCTCAGCCCCGGGTGCTTGGTGCACTGTTCACCACTCTTTCACTCCGTACACCTTCAGCACCCCTGTGAGGCAAGTCTTGGACCCAATCCCTGGCCATGTGTGTCACTGCTGCCTGCCACAGGCACCCAGACCCTCCCACTCCAGAATGCTCTTGAGCTAAGGGGGAGTCTCCACTAGCTGTTAGCAGTAGAGGGGCTAGGACACACAGCCAAACAGCTCCAACTGCACCTAGGAGAGGGCCAAGTCATTCAAGATCCAGGTCCTACCTCTCTTCGCTCATCTCAAGCAGCACTGCGCTTGGCGCGGAACCCCACCAATAGCGGCACCTTACTGCGTGCGCTATTTTCCATAGAGGTAAAGCTGCTCAGCAGCAGGCAGGACCAGAACCCATGTCTCCCGCAGCCCAGCTTGGTGCTTTAACCCCTAGGCCACACCCTCTTTCCCACACACCAGTCCCCTTCCGCACTGGCTTTTCAGGATGAGCTTAGCCTTTGTCTACGGTGCCAGAAGAGACCCACCCCGGCCGGAGCAGCCACCTGCTGGTTCCTAAGTTGCGCCAGCTAACGGACTCTCAGCAGGGGCAGGGCCAGGGTCGATCTCCAGCTTCGGAGCCAGCACCGGGCTGAAGTAGCCTCGGAGCCCAGTGAAAGCTGCTGACTCAGGAGCAATCAGCGATGCACAGCTGTCCGCGGGGCGGCTGCTCTCCACACTTCTGCCTATGAACGTCAGGATAAACTCCCTTTCCCCAGCCAGCAGGCCCCCTCCCGCTCACTCCTAAACAGTTGGCCCTAATGAACATACGGCCCAACAGCTGTACGCGGCTATGCATATGCATGGTGCTCTCTCTATTTATACCCTTCTCCATCCATACTGGAGATCACAGCTGTCGCTTTTCTTCCTGCCGACGCTCACGCTCTGTGGAGTCTGACTTGACCTATTTTGCAGGCAGAAGTTTTTGTGTGATGATGATTTACCCAGTTGGGGCTTTTGATTCCGGCTGAAACATCTTGATTGAAGGCAAACAATGGCAGCTTCTCCAGCGAGCGGCGCCGCGCTCTGCTGGCACCGCACTCCTGGGCCCCCGGGCTCTGCCGCTGGAGCAAACAAGGGCGGGCAGTGCCCTGGGGAGATGCACCTTACCACCAGCTGCTGAGGGGGTTGCAATCCGCTGAGAAATGCAGGCAGCCTGGCACCTGCCTGCTTGTTGCAAGGAGCTAGACGCTGTGCAAAGAACATGCTAGAGGCTTTGCAATTATCATGGTCTGTAGCCTCACCCATCCTAACCAGTGTCTTTCATTTTCCCCTTCCAGATACGGCCCAAGCTCTGTATATTGTTAGTCTGTTATTGAAGGGCGGCCCCGGCTAAGGCCCAGGCTGGGCACAGTGCTGGCCTGTTATTGGAGGGCGGCCCTGTGTTAGACCCATTTTACAGCCTGGGACGGTGAGACACAACTTGCCCAAGGTCAGACATGGAACCCAGGTCACCTGACGCCAGTCTGGACATTAACCGCACACCCTGCCTTTCTCTCCTTGGGAGAAGGGCTTTGGGGCCTCATCCAAATCCCAATGGATCAGCCCCCTGGAGTGCTGGCTTTGAATGTGTAACACAAAGGTCTATGGGCATCCAGAGCCCCTTGCTGGTCCCTGGGACACCCATGAGAAAGCCCCGGCTGGCGTCTGTCAGAGGCCCAAGGTGCAGGGCTGGGTGGAACAGTTTCCCACTGCAGAGGTCAGTTGTGAGCACAGAAGCAGCAAATCAGGGAGGCCCCGATGCTCAGAGAGGCCCCGATGCTCCCTCCAATGGCTGTCGTCTCCCAAGCAGCCACCGTGACAGTCCCGGCTCGAGGGGCTGTCCCTTGCTGGCTTCTCCTCTAACAAACCCCCTTTAAATCTAGTCACAGCAAAATGGCTCTAATCTTGCCACAGCGTCAGTATCTGCCGAACGCGTCGTGCCGTAGCCTCAGGAGCCATGGAATGAGTCCCCTTTGCATGCCCCGGGCTCAGCGCGATGGTCTGCCAGGCTCCCCGCCCTGCCCCCACTACTTCCAAAGTGAAAGGGAGTGTAAATCTCCTAGTCCCACTGGGCCATTGCACTAACTGCCGCAGAGCTGGCTGAGTCGCTGCTCAGCTGAGACCCAAGATTCCCCAAGTACACAAGAGGGGGTGTGGGGGTGTGTACATGGACACTGTGCGGGTGTGTGCAGACACCGTGCGGGGGAGGCTGAGCTGGCAGTCAGGATCGGAAGGCATTGGCAGAGGGCATTGGCAGCACATGGCATTTAGCAGTGGAGGAATGGGGGGGCTCTGAGGAACCACCCCCCCACCATGCTGCAAAGGAGCGAGACAGAGGCCTCTCTGTGCTGGGTTTCTCCATCTCTCTGGGGGACTCCCCTGGTGTGTCTGTCCTCACCCCCCACACGCCGGGTGCAGCAGGTCCCAGTGTTACTTGGCCCAGGTGGGCTTGGACAGCCAGGAGAACATAAAAATGGGCCAGACTGGGCCAGACCAAAGGTCCATCTAGCCCAGTATCCTGTCTTCCAACAGTGCCCAGTGCCAGGTGCCCCAGAGAGAATGAACAGAACAGGGAATCATCAAGTGAGCCATCCCCTGTCACCCATTCCCAGATTCTGGCAAACAGAGGCTAGGGACACCATCCCTGCCCATCCTGGCTAACAGCCATTGATGGGCCTGTCCTCCATGAACTTCTCTCATTCTTTTTTGAACCCTGTTGTGGTCTTGGCCTTCACAACATCCTCTGGCAAGGAGTTCCACAGGTTGACTGTGCGTTGTGTGAAGAAATACTGCCTTTGGTTTGTTTCAAACCTGTTGCTTATTCATTTCAGCTCTCCCTCGCCCCCAGCAATCCTCCACCTTATGAAAGGGGCCAGGCTGGGCGCCACACAAAGGGGGAATTAAACCCATTGGCACCTTCATTCCTTTCCTCTAGCTCTGCAGCAAGGCACTGGCAGCATCTGGAACTGAGCCCAGGTCGAACGGCCCAGGAGCCCCCTTTGCTCTGACCACTAGACCACACTGCCTGCCCAAGAGAGCGAGGGGGAGGGGACCCCATGCCTTAGGCTCCACTCAAAGTACCCCAGCCTCTTAGTCTCCTCGCTGGAGGGGCAGGTCACCATGGGCTGTATAGGGCTGAGGCAGGCAGTGCGAGGACCCCCGGGATTTGTTGCTTTGTCCTGCCTTTCCTTGACTGGCGTTTTTAGCCCCACTGAGTCCCTGGAGCAGCGGTAAAAGCACCTAATGCCCCATGGCAGCACACAGCCACTGGGCAGATGCTTAGGTGGCAGGGAGCAAACCCCTAAATCGTTGGACAGAAAGCCTCAGGCCAGCTTCAGACAAAACCAATCGCTGTTGGTTTTGTTTGAAGTGTGTCCTTCATCTCTGTTTCTAAGGCAACCAGGCCAATTCACCTCCTGGCCCAGATGTAGCAAAGGAAGCAGCCCCGGGGAGGAGAGATGCAAAAAAAGGGAATGAAAAAGAAAAAGAAAGAGGATGGGGATGAGGATGGGAGGGGGGGAAATCAGCATCTGGATTCTCTGTGCACCTTCCTTGTTCTGGAGCCGGCAGCTCGGGGGCCCGCTGGAGAGGATGGTCCCTCGTTGGGGGTCCTGTCTCCCAGAAGCTCCAGTGCTAAAGGATTCCATTGAGTTTGTGCCTCGAGATTTTTTTTTTAAATCACATTCATGCTTCAAAATCTTGTTGTGCTCGCAGCTTGGCCCCCCCAGCTTTCCCTGGGCTCAGATCTTCTTAGGGAGTTGACTGGCCTCCTCCCCCACTCACCAAAATATCCCTCCGCATCATGTTCTACATCGAACAAAGGAAGCTTTTGTTCAACCGAGCTCCATTTGTTAGGGGGGTTGCTCTAAAGAAAGGAGGTGCTGGCCCTTTAAATGAGTGTCTTTCACCAGAGCCTTGACAGTCAAGTCCTCCGCCACTTGTCCGTGTGGATAATCTGGAAACTGAGGCTGGAATGTGCTGAGCGAGATCCGATCGGACAGAGGGAACTGGATCAAAGGCAGGGGCACGGCAGAAGAGCTCTGGCAAGGGAACAATGGCACAGTGAGCAGCACTTTCTGGCGTGAGCCACCACAGCAGCAGAGCCTTTGAATGTGAGCTCAGAGCTCAAACGTAAATCGCCCTGACCCAACAGAGTTCAGCCTCTGGAGAATGGCACTTCCAAGTGCTGCAACCCAGGGACAAGGGAGCCCGGGGATTGGGTGTGATTGTGCTCCCAGACCATCTCGAATGTGTGCCGAACCCAACATCCACAAAGCCAAGGAGCGAAGCTAGGCATACAAATTCTTCAATCCCACTTCCCCCACCAAGAGTTTCAATGACTCCATGTAATGTTCCCCTCTGCACCTGACCTTCCGCAATTTCAGTATTTCAATCAATTTGCAAACATATAGACGATAATGAGGTGATAAGTAACAGTCAGCATGGATCTGTCAAAAACAAATCGGGTCAAACCAACCTGATCACTTTCTGTGACAGAGTAACAAGTCTTGAGGATAGGAGGGAAGTGCTAGACATGGTATATCTTGACTTTAGTAAACCTTCTAATACTGTCTCCCATGACCGTCTCATAAACAAACTAGGGAAATACAACCTAGATGGAGCTACTATAAGGTGGGTGCAAAACTGGTTCCCAGGGAGTATTTATCAGTGCTGGAAGGGCATAATGAGTGGCATCCTGCAGGGATCAGTTCTGGGTCTGGTTCTATTCAATATCTTTATCAATGATTTAGATAATGGCATGCAGAGTACACTTAAAGTTTGTGGACAATACCAAGCTGGGAGGGGTTGCAAGTGCTTCGGAGGATAGGATTAAAATTCAAAATGATCTGGACAAACTGTAGAAATGGTCTAAAGTAAATAGGATGAAATTCAATCAGGACAAATGCAAAGTACCCCACTTAGGAAGGAACAATCCTTGCACACATACAGAATGGGAAACGATGGCCTAGGAAGCAGTACTGCGGAAAGGGATCTGGGGGGGTCATAGTGGATCACAAGCTAAATATGAGTCAACAGCGTAACGCTGTTGCAAAAAAAATGTGAACAGCGATCTGGGATGTATTAGCAGGAGTGTTGTTAAGCAAGATGTGAGAAGTAATTGTTCTGCTCTACTCCACGCTGATTAGGCCTCAACTGGAGTGTTGTGTCCAGTTCTGGGTGCCACATTTCAGGAAGGATGTAGACAAATTGGAGAGAGTCCTGAGAAGAGCAACAAAAATGATGAAAGGTCTAGAAAACATGAGCCCTGAGGGAAGATGAAAGAATTGGGTTTGTTTAGTCTGGAGAAAAGAAGACCGAGATGGGACACGATAACAGTTTTCAAGTATGTAAAAGGTTGTTACAAGGAGGAGGAAGAAAAATTGTTCTTCTTAACCTCTGAGGATGGGACAAGAAGCAATGGGCTTAATTTCCAGCAAGAGGTTTAGGGTGGACATTAGGAAAAACTTCCTAACTGTCAGGATGGTTAAGCACTAGAATAAATTGCCTAGAGAAGTTGTGGAATCTCCATCATTGGGGATTTTTAAGAGCAGGTTGGACAAACACCTGTCAGGGATGGTCCAGATAATACTTAGTCCTGACACAAGTGCAGGAACTGGACTAGATGACCTCTCGAGGTCCCTTCCAGTCCTATGATTTTATGATTCTGTGTATCAGAGGGGTACCCGTGTTAGTCTGGATCTGTAAAAGCAGCGAAGAATCCTGTGGCACCTTATAGACTAACAGACGTTTTGAAGCATGAGCTTTCGTAGGTGAATACCCGCTTTGTCAGATGCATGTAGTGGAAATTTCCAGGGGCAGGTATATATATGCAGACAAGCTAGAGATAATGAGGTTAGTTCAATCAGGGAGGATGAGGCCCTGTTCTAGCAGTTGAGGTGTGAAAACCAAGGGAGGAGAAACTGGTTCTGTAGTTGGCAAGCCATTCACAGTCTTTGTTTAATCCTGAGCTGATGGTGTCTAATTTGCAGATGAACTGAAGCTCAGCAGTTTCTCTTGAAGTTTTTTTGCTGCAGGATGGCCACCTTAAGGTCTGCTATAGTGTGGCCAGGGAGGTTGAAGTGTTCTCCTACAGGTTTTTGTATATTGCCATTCCTAATATCTGATTTGTGTCCGTTTATCCTTTTCCGTAGCGACTGTCCAGTTTGGCTGATGTACATAGCAGAGGGGCATTGCTGGCATATATTACATTGGTGGACGTGCAGGTGAATGAACCGGTGATGGTGTGGCTGATCTGGTTAGGTCCTGTGATGGTGTCGCTGGTGTAGATATGTGGGCAGAGTTGGCATCAAGGTTTGTTGTGTGTGTTCTGCACGACTTAGGTTATGAGGCAAACAATGTTGTTTTTCCACAATTTCTGCTTGTGCACGTCGGCGGAAGCATTCAATGTATAGGTCCAGACTGTCATTTCGACCCTCAGGAGGAGTCCATGTGGAGTTCTTCTTCTTGTGCTGTTGGTGGGAGAGTACCTGTGTATCAGTGCACTGTTCAGTGTTGTCCTGAAAGTATTCTTTGAGTCGGAGATGGCGAAAGTAGGCTTCCAGATCGCCGCAGAACTGTATCATGTTGGTGGGGGTGGCAGGGCAGAGAGACCCCGAGATAGGACAGACTTTTCTTCTGGGCTGAGTGTGTAGTTGGATAGATTGATGATATTGCTGAGTGGGTTGGGGGTACCATGATTGTGGCCCCATGTGGCAGGTAGGAGTTTAGACAGCTTACAGTCCTTTTTCCTTTGTAGAGAGGTGAAGTGAGTAATGTAGATCTCCTGTCTTATTTTAGTGAAGTCCGTTTGTATGGAAGTTTGGTTATTAATGGGAGTCTCCAGGTTGGAGAGCTCTTTTCTGATGTTTTCCTGTTTGCTGTATAGGATGCTGATCAGGTGGTTCCTCAGTTTCTTTGGTAGAGTATGGCATAATCTCTCACTGTGGTCTGTGTAGTACGTAGATAGCAGTGACAGTCTGGACCTATACATTGAATGCTTCCGCCGACGTGCACAGGCAGAAATTGTGGAAAAACAACATCACTTGCCTCATAACCTAAGTCGTGCAGAACGCAATGCCATCCACAGCCTCAGAAACCACCCTGACATTATCATCAAAAAAGCTGATAAAGGAGGTGCTGTTGTCATCATGAACAGGTCTAACTACCAAAAGGAGGCCGCCAGACAACTCTCCAATACCAAATTCTACAGGCCACTTCCCTCAGATCCCACTGAGGAATACACTAAGAAACTGCACCATCTACTCAGGACACTCCCTACACTAACACTAGAACAAATCAACATACCCTTAGAGCCCCGACCAGGGTTATTCTATCTACTACCCAAGATCCACAAACCCGGAAATCCTGGACGCCCCATCATCTCGGGCATTGGCACTCTCACTGAAGGACTGTCTGGATATGTGGACTCTCTACTCAGACCCTATGCCACCAGCACTCCCAGCTATCTCCGTGACACCACTGATTTCCTGAGGAAACTACAAAGCATTGGTGACCTTCCAGAAAACACCATCCTAGCCACCATGGATGTAGAGGCTCTCTACACAAACATCCCACACACAGATGGAATACAAGCTGTCAGGAACAGTATCCCTGATGATGCCACAGCACAACTGGCTGCTGAGCTCTGTGCCTTTATCCTCACACACAACTATTTCAAATTTGATGACAATATATATCTCCAGATCAGTGGCACCGCTATGGGCACCCGCATGGCCCCACAATATGCCAATATTTTTATGGCCGACCTGGAACAACGCTTCCTCAGCTCTCGTCCACTCACGCCCCTTCTCTACCTACGCTACATTGATGACATCATCATCTGGACCCATGAGAAGGAGACTCTGGAAAAATTCCACCACGATTTCAACAGCTTCCACCCCACCATCAGCCTCAGCCTGGACCAATCTACACGGGAGGTCCACTTCCTAGACACCACGGTGCAAATAAGTGGTGGTCACATTACCACCACCCTATACCGAAAACCTACCGACCGCTATGCCTACCTTCATGCCTCCAGCTTCCATCCCGGACACATCACATGATCCATTGTCTACAGCCAAGCACTGAGGTACAACCGCATCTGCTCTAACCCCTCAGACAGAACCAACACCTACAAAATCTCCACCAAGCATTCTCAAAACTACAATACCCGCACGAGGAAATAAGGAAACAGATCAACAGAGCCAGACGTGTACCCAGAAGCCTCCTACTGGAAGACAAACCCAAGAAAGAAACCAACAGGACTCCACTGGCCATCACATACAGTCCCCAGCTAAAACCCCTCCAATGCCTCATCAGGGATCTACAACCCATCCTGGACAACGATCCCACACATTCACAGGCCTTGGGTGGCAGGCCAGTCCTTTCCCACAGACAACCTGCCAACCTGAAACATATTCTCACCAGTAACTGCACACTGCACCATAGTAACTCTAGCTCAGGAACCAATCCATGCAACAAACCTCGATGCCAACTCTGCCCACATATCTACACCAGCAACACCATCACAGGGCCTAACCAGATCAGCCACACCATCACCGGTTCATTCACCTGCATGTCCACCAATGTAATATATGCCATCATATGCCAGCAATGCCCCTCTGCTATGTACATCAGCCAAACTGGACAGTCTCTACGGAAAAGGATAAATGGACACAAATCAGATATTAGGAATGGCAATATACAAAAACGTGTAGGAGAACACTTAATAGCAGACCTTAATGTGGCCATCCTGCAGCAAAGAAACGTCAGGACCAGATTTCAAAGAGAAACTGCTGAGCTTCAGTTCATCTGCAAATTTGACACCATCAGCTCAGGATTGAACAAAGACTGTGAATGGCTTGCCAACTACAGAACCAGTTTCTCCTCCCTTGGTTTTCATACTTCAACTGTTAGAACAGGGCCTCATCCTCCCTGATTGAACTAACCTCATTATCTCTAGCTTGCTTGCATATATATACCTGCCCCTGGAAATTTCCACTACATGCATCTGAAGAAGTGGGTATTCACCCACGAAAGCTCATGCTTCAAAAGTCTGTTAGTCTATAAGGTGCCACAGGATTCTCTGCTGCTATGATTCTCTAATGGCCAGTTGCAATGCTGCAGTGCACAGACAGGTGATGCCAGCTGCTCATGGAAGAGCAATGGGGCACTGGTGAAGCTGGGGTGTGATGAGTCCAGAACGATCAATACTCTGTGTTAGAGTGAAAGACCACAGACCCCATAAGGGTGAGAGCTCCATTTAAAGGACTATACAGAAATTACCATATACAACCACAGCTATAGTGGACAGACTTATAAACAATACAGGATACCCTAAACCCAATGCCAACAGATTGTGCTCTTCAGAGACACCCACCACCCACATATATATGGATGCCACCTCTATTATAGACAGCTCTGGTAGCACCTTTTATTAAGGTTGCCTGACACTTTCCATTATAAGTCCCTGCTTTCAGTTGCTTATAACTTTCCCAAAGTTGAACCATTTGGGCTGAAATTTTCCATGTTAAATGTCTGCCCCACACTGAATATGTGTTTTAAGTTCAGCCAAAATGGTTCTGCCATTTCTGAGAACCAGGCTAGGGGAAAATTCAGTGTTTCGCCCATGTTAATATAATTCTTGAGACCTTTTCTTTACAAAGCTCTAGTGCCCCATGCTTGGGAGCTGCAGGGACTTGAAATTTGGAAGGAGTGGCCTTTGGGTCAGAGATGTGCCTTTTGCCATTCCCACAAACATCCGCCCAAATTTAGCCAAGATATAGTATGCTTGGAAGTATTTGATTTTATCAGTAAATGTCAGTAAACATAAATTTCACTGTACACGCACAGACCCAACTAAAGAAATCTTTTCATTGATAATAATTAAGGCTACGTTTTAGTCACAGGTATTTTTAGTAAAAGTCATGGACAGGTCACTGGCAGTAAAATAAAATTCATGGCCTGTGACCTGTTCATGACCTTTACTATATACCTCTGACTAAAACTTGGGGGAACACCATGGGTGGGTGACCCTAGGGGAGACCAGGTGCTGGGGCGGCACCCTGGAGGGAGGTGAAGTCCCAGGAAGCACCATGGGTGCTCAGGGTGGGGAGTTGGCGGGGCTGAGGTAGGTTCCCTACCCAGCAGCACCCTCCAGCTCCAAGCTGCACGTCCTGCCTCTGCTCCGCCCCAGATCCCGGTTCTACAGCTCCCATTGCCTGGGAACCGTGGCCAATGAGACCTGCAGGGGTGGTGCCTGCCAGCAGAGGCAGCATGTGGAGCTAGGAGCTGAGGGAGGGGAGTTCCTGTCACCTGCTACTGGGGGGCAGGGAGGCTGAAG
Source organism: Gopherus flavomarginatus (assembly GCF_025201925.1). Lineage (NCBI taxonomy): Eukaryota > Metazoa > Chordata > Testudines > Testudinidae > Gopherus > Gopherus flavomarginatus. Next base: position 136,404,077 of record NC_066622.1, read on the forward strand.
CCTGCTCCAGCAGTGGCCAGTGTGCCTGACCCAGGGGCTGCCCGAGCTGCTCAGGTGGATCCCGGGCCAGCCACATGGGCTGCTGCAGAAGTCACAGAAAGTCACTGAATCCTTGACTTCCATGACAAACACGGAGCCTTAATAATAATAGAAATTCACTGACAGGCAACGTAAGAAAAACGCTGTTTGAGAACTTACTAGGGCTTGATTTAAAGATATTTACTTTGCATATTTTGACATGGGATGCTGAGAATTAGTGTTTTACTGGTTCGAAAGCTTTCATTCTTTGAATCGCAATGCTTACTGGCATTAAGTACTTACTGCCCGCCCCTCCGCAACTGTGAACATTTAGATCGATAAATATCAAAATAAAAATGCTTAAAACCCAGCTCTTTGTGCAACTGTGAAAATTTAAATCAATCAAAACGGGGGGAAATGCTTAAAAATATCAGTCTTATCCACTGAAATGATCAAAATGGAGTTCTGCCGAGCCTACTTATCAGCCACAGAAAATGCTGCATTTTGCACATGCTCAGTAGACCTTAGATTTTAGCAGCTCGGTTCCCTGAAGATTTTGTCCACCTGGGCACGCTCCAGCCTGCGGCTGTGTCTGCCTTTCCCTGCAGTTGCAGCTCCAGGCTGCTGCAGGCCGTGCTAGGCTCAGCAAGGGGTGAGCACCTAAACGGAGAGCAGGGAGCCCGCTGGGCCCAGGCTGTGAGAAAGAGGAAGCGGCCTGATGTGAATGCAAAGGGAACAAGAGCGGGACCTGTGGAGGGCGGGTGGGGGGAGTCGATGGGGAGAAGGTGCCTGCGGGGGACGGCAGGAGGGACTGGGAATGGAGGCTGGGAGAGGGGGTCGGCTGGGGATTGGTTGGGCAAGAGACTGGGAAGGGGAACTAGGGAGGGAAATGTTGGGGGATGGACTTGGCGCCAGTAGGTGGGGGGAGACTGAGGTTAGCTGGGTGGGGCAGAAGAGGTCAGGCTTAGGGGAAAGGGTCAGAAAAGTCTGTGTCCACTACAGTACACTCCCCTCTAGAGCCTGGAATGGAACCCAACAACCTTGAGGCTCATCGTGTCTCTGCTGTCAGCAAATAGGCGTGAACCACCCAAGTTCCACACAGAGGATGACAACCTACTACTGCTATTGGTTACTCCAATCTGTCAAGTGGCAGAAGTTTGTACAGTAGATCTAAAGGTTCCAACCCTGCTGATAATCTACATGGGTGTCAATATAGCGCCCCATGATGGAATTTCTAGTTTTTTCAGTTTGCTTTTTTTTTAAAAAACCTGGGAAATTACACAGAAACCCACCCCCCACCCCGCCTTGTGCTTATCCCTCATGATCCAGTCTTTAGTTACACGATCACATACTAGTTTTCCACGGATGGCTCTGTTCCAGGGACGAGCCAGGGTTGTGAAATGGAGATGGTTGTTTGTAGGGGCCGCGCCATTGCAGATGCTGGGAGGTGTGTAGCAAGTGAGGCAGGGGCTTGCAGGCAGAGAGATAGGATGGGCTCATGGTGAACGCAAGTTGAATGCTGCTCTGGAGATTTGGATCCTGTCCCTGCCTCTCCTGCAGAGTTCCTGGGTGATTCTGGGCAAGTTACTTAAACCCAACTTTTCACAGGTTGTCGCTGATGGTGCGTCTCTCATTTTTGGGTGCCTGGCTCAAGATCCTGGGGTCTGATTTGCAGAAGTGCAGAGCACTCACAGCTGTGACTGAAGTCAGCGGGTCCCCGGCTTTGAACATAGGAAGTACCCTAAGAATACTCTGAAAAATCAGCTTCCAGGGCTCAGATTAGGCACCCCAAATGTGTGGGTACTTTGGACCTTAATCTTGGTGCCTCAGTTCCCACCTGTAGAATGGGGACAATAGCACAATGCTCACCTTACCGGGTGGGGGTGTGTGAAAATAAATCTCTTAATGTCTATGAAGCACTCTGGTACTGTAGTGATGAGCCCCGTAGAAAAGCGCATGAGGAAACAAACCTTCAGAGCAAAGGTTGAACAGTGCGTGGTGAGGCCAGGGCCACATATTTCATGGAGAGAAGCCCAGATATTGAATAGCTGCTCATTAAGGGAGCACTGGCCATCCTGGGCACTGAATGAAGCAGGGGTCCTGTGAAAAACACAGTGTGATCGTGCAATTAACGACTACGTCATAATGCACATGCACAAGGGGGCTGAATTAAGGTTACCCAGGCGGCCTTAATTCAGGCATTTCCAAGCTTTCGAGTGCTTGGCTTTGCGATCTGACTAATGTTCTTTTCAGGTCGGTTTGGGTGTGTGGCAAGAATTCTAGATAATGCCCCCAGCCCTTCCCTGTATGCTGCTTTGGATCTTACAGAGACTCAAAAGAGGCCTCTTAAATCTCACATGGAAACGTCACGTATTCTCCAGGATTTGACCAAACTCTGCAGCCCTCGCATGTGACCCAAGGGCATGAAACCAACCCACAGGCTCCATCACTCTCTGGCCGTGGTGGGGTCTGGCTGGCATTGAGACGGGGTAGATGCTAACCTGACAGCCTCTGGAGACTGGGCCAAGTTCACAGCTGATGCATGGTCTACTCAATGCCGAGGAGATGCGGTAGTGACCCAGGGCCATTCTGTTTCACAGCCACACCTCGGAGATGTGCTTAGCCAGATCTAACTCCCTTGGGACATTAACTCAGGCCGCAGCTTGGCACAATGGGCAGCATGTGTTCTGGTGAGACTGAAATGCCAGGGGGGCTATACCACTAAGCTATATTGTCAGAGCTCGGGGGTGCTGGGGTCCCAAGAGTGGAACAGCAGGGGAGCTGCAGGGCAAGACGGAAGGGCAGTGGCAGAGCAGTGGGGGAGGCCAGGCCCAGGCTGGATTGGGGGGTGGGGCTGGGATTGAAGTGCATTGACATTGCTGGAGGTTGTGGGGAGGGGAGCCAGTGCTGTCATAGCAGGGGGCTGCAGGTCAGGACTGAGGGGCCTTGGCAGAGCTGTGAGTGGGGGAAGCTGCAGGTCAGAATTCAGAGATTCCAAGGCCAGCAGGGACCACTGTGACCATCTAGCCTGACTCCCACAGAACACGGGCCATATAAACTCCTAGCGCAGATCTCTCCAAAAAACATCCCAGCTTGATTTTAAAGTGGCCAGTGATGGAGAATCCGCCACGACCCTTGGTACATTGCTCCAGTGGTTAATTACACTCTCTGTTAAATATTCACGCCTTATTTCCAGCCTGACTTTGTCTAGCTTCAACATCCAGCCACTGGATCGTGTTCTACCTTTCTGTGCTAGCGTGAAGAGCCTGGTATTAAATATTTGTTCCTCACGTAGGCACTTATAGACGGATCGAGTGACCCGAGTCACCCCTTAACCTGCTCTGTGTTAAGCTAAATAGATAAAGCTCCTTGAGTCTGGCACTACCAGGCAGGTTTTCTGACCCCCTTCTCTGACCCCCTCCAATCCATCAAGAACGGGCACCAGAACTGGACACAGGATTCCAGCAGTGGTTGCACCAGTGCCAAATAACCTCCTGTAAAATATTCTCTCTGTTCCTACGCGGGATTGTCCATCCCAAGATCACATTAGCTCATTTGGCGACAGCATCATGCCGGGAGCTCATGTTCAGCTGATTATCCACCATGACCCCCAGGTATTTTTCAGTCACTGCTTCCCAGGACAGAGTCTCCCCATCCTATACGTACGACCGACATTCTTTGTTCCTAGCTGTGTACATTGACCTTTAGCTGGATTAAAACACACATTGTTTGCGGGATCGAGGAGCATCAGCAGAACTGGACGGGGGGAGGCCAGGAGCAGTACAGGGGGCTGCGGGTCAGGACTGAGGTGCACCATCCCAGCTGTGCAGGTAGAGTGTTGTGCAGCACATCTGGAGCCAATGTGTATCAGTCACTCCCTTCGATGAAAACGAAATTCTCTCCCATTTAAGAGATCCCCAGTGGATGGATAGAACAAGGCGCCCTGTGAAACTCTGCTGCGAGGAAAGGCCTGATCCCCACTTGCCCAACACCCCCCCTTTCCTTTCTCTTGACTTGGGGACCAGCGATGAGCGAATGGCGCCCAGGATCCAATTCAGGTGGGCAGGAGATCAGAACCGGCATTCCTCATCTCCTAGAGCGGCAGCCTCCTCCCTGGAAGCAGTGTTGCGGTGTAATTTCCTGCAGGTTACCGAAGGTACCATCTCAGATCAATGGACACCGAGCCCTGCAGCGCTCTCAGGCCATCCCAGACCTGTGGGGTTCACAACCTCGCTGCTCCATCACGCCTCCAGGGTCTCATGTGATAGGTCTTCAGCTTCTTCTTTAGGAAACTCCATTGCTGTGGTGGGGCCAGTTTCTTGTTGCACTTACTCCCAGGCCGATCTCTGGTGATTAACTCTTCTACCAGCGATGTACGGCACTTTCTATTTCAGGGGTTCCTTTTGGCCGGGGGGAGGCACCACTGACTTTCTGCACAGATTTTGCTGCTCATGCTGATCAGGCCCAGGGGATGCCTCAAATCAAGGCAGTGAGGCTGGATGGCTGCATTTTCCTGGTCCCACTCATGCTGCCTGAGTATCCACATAGCAGAGACTAACCTCCCAAAGTCCTCTGCCAGCACAAACTGAGATCAGCGGAAAACCCAAGAGGGATTCTTTGGGAGCAGGGGGCAGTATTTTCTTTGGTTGTTCCTGGTCAGGGATCTGGAGGGTGCATGTCCCGGACATTCCATCTGCAAAGCTGCTGAAAGCCCCAATACTGCTGCAGCTAACGGCGATTCCCCTTCAGCAGTGATGGGGCAGGGCCTGGGAGCCTGTGATGCTGATGTGTTCGCTGCAGTCCTGGCACGCGGGAGCTAGTGACGCTGGATAGCCAAGCCCAGCTTCTCCAAGGAGCAGGACTCTGGAAGCTGAGGTTATTGGGCTAAGTGGTGCTGTCATCTGCACAGAGAAGGATCAGATTAGTCCGTGTATCCAGGGGTGCTGAGCCCCCAGCCCCCAGGAGAGGTCAAGGGGTTTGAATATTTGCCAAGGGCTCGGAGAGGCCTGGATGAAAGGAGCTGGAGAAACTGCAGCACCACGGCTCACCCTGCTCTGCTCTACCTGCTGCTTATGGTCCTGCCTCCCTTAGGGATGCTAAGAATCCCCATCACTTTCTGCTGCTTCTCCTGGGCTTGTCCTACTGACCTCTACACCCCCAAAGGGGCAGGATGGGGCTCTGCGCTGGGACTCAGGGGACCTGGGGCCTATTCTCAGCTCTGCCACAGACTCCCAATCTGGCTTTGGCCGCATCACTTAATCTCTCTGCACCTCAGTTCTGCAGCTGTAGAATGGGGAACAACAATCCGCTCTCTTGCCTACACCCCATGTCTGTCTTGTCTATTCAGATGGCAAGCTCTTTGTGACAGGCCCTGTCTCCTCCTCTGTGTTCGTACAGCACCGAGCACGAGGAGGCTCTGATCTCTGTTGGGTCTTCTAAGCACCATAACTAAATAATAAAGAGGGGACGTGGGATTGACCAGATCAAAGCACCGGCCCACGACGTTGCATCTAACAGCAGACAGTACAAGGAGAGATGGAGGCTTGAGGCAGAAAAAGCTATTGCAATGAGCAACCTATAGCCCAAAGCTTCTGCACAGGAAGCCCACCATGTACCCAGCCAATGCAAGAAGGGATAAAATTCCTCCCTGTGATGCATCCATCTCTGGGCCCTGTCAGTGCCTGGCTCAGTTCTATTTGAAAATCAGGCCTTCGAGGTTTGGGCTTTTTTTTTTTTTTTAACGGTGTTAAAACAACAAACCAAACTGCTAAGTACATTATGGGTACATTATGCAAAGCGATGCAAATTGAAACATAAATCAAGCTGACAGTCAAACTAAAAATTGCCAAGAAAAGCCCTCACGTTCCCTCTGGACAGCGCTTCGTGAGCAACCGAGCGTATCTGCTGATGTCAGTTGCATAATGGTCTTTGGATCAGGAGCCGGGCAATCCTTGCTTATTACCCCATTCCCATCTCCCCAGAACCTGGCTCCACCTGCCCGGTGCAGAGACGCTCGGCAGAACATCGCTGCTTTTCCTTTCCCCTTGGCTATCAGGGAAAAACGTGGTGCAAATACCACAGGCAGATGGAGCGAGGGATCCCTTGGGCAGCAGGGGGGTTCCTGCGCTGTTATAATGCGGAGCGGTGCGGTGAGATCAGTTCCGGTAACCTCGCACGGGGCTTCATTTTCCATGATTTGTAGCAGAGAGGAGTCAAGGACTGGTTATAAGCAGAGCCCTGTGTATTAACTGGGCAGCTTTGGGACTCACCCCACCCAGCAGAACTATGAACTAGAGTCTAACCTTTCCTGGGGTGAGGTGAGAGGAAGAACATGACCGGCCCTGAGAGAGTCTTCCAAGCAGAAAGTGAATCATAGAGTTCAAGGCCAGAAAAGGCCATTACATCACCTGGCTGACCTCCTGAATAGCACATTGACTCCATTTCTCTCCATACTGAGCCCACTCACTTGTGGTTGGCTGGAGCCCAAATTTCAGAAAAGAAAAGAGATGGCTAAGGGGAGATATGACTGAGGTCTATAAAATCATGACTGGTGTGGAGAAAGTGAATAAGGAAGTGTTGTTAACTACTTGTCATAACACAAGAACTAGGAGCCCCCAAATGAAATTAATAGGCAACGGGTTTAAAACAAACCAAAGGCAGTATTTCTTCACACAACACACAGTCAACCTGTGGAACTCCTTGCCAGAGGATGTTGTGAAGGCCAAGACCATAACAGGGTTCAAAAAAGAGCTAGATAAGATCCTGGAGGATAGGTCCATCAATGACTATTAGCCAGGATGGACAGGGATGGTGTCCCTAGCCTCTGTTTGCCAAAAGCTGGGAATGAATCACTTGATGATTCCCTGTTCTGTTCATTCCCTCTGGGGCACCTTGCACTGGGCACTGTTGGAAGACAGGATACTGGGCTAGATGGACCTTTGGTAGGGCCGTTCTTATGTTCTTAAAGGCATCCAGGTTGCATCTGAAGAGATCAAGCAATGGGGAACCCACCACTTCACTTCAGGGTTTTCTAACCGGAATTTGCCTGGCTTCAGCTTTCAGCCACTGTTCTGCCTTTCGTCACTAGATTACAGAGCACCTTAGTTCCTGCTATTTCCTCTCTGCAAAGGGACTTAAGAACATAAGAATGGCCATAGTGGGTTAGACCAAAGGTACATCCAGCCCAGTATCCTGTCTACCGATAGTGGCCAGGTACCCCAGGGGGATTGAACCTAAGAGGTAATGATCAAGTGATCTCTCTTCTGCCATCCATCACCACCTCTGACAAACAGAGGCTAGGGACCCCATTCCTTACCCATCCTGGCTAATAGCCATTAATGGATTTAACCTCCATGCATTTATCTAGTTCTCTTTCAAACCCTGTTATAGTCCTAGCCTTCACAACCTCCTCAGGCAAGGAGTTCCACAGATTTACTGTGCACTGTGTGAAGAAGAACTTTCCTTTACTTATTTTAAACCTGCTGCCCATTAATTTCATTTGGTGGCTCCTAGTTCTATATTATAGGAACAAGTAAATAACTTTTCCTCCTTCACTTTCTCCACATCACTCATGATTTTATATACCTCTGTCATAGCCCCCCTTACCTCTATCATATCCCCCCTCATGGACTTATCCACCATGATCAAGTCACCTCTCTGTCTTCTTGTTGATAAGCTAAACAGATTCAGCTCTTTAAGTCTCGCTCTGAGGTATTTTTTTCCAGCCTTTAACATCATTTTTTCTGGCTCTTTTCTCCATCTTTTCCAATTTTTCAACATCTTTTTGAAAATGGGGACACTAGAACGGGTGCCCCTGTCACAGAGCTCGTTAACTTCTTGGGCATGCGCCAGACTGAACCCTACCATGTGCTTTCAGCTTCGGGAGACTCAACAGGGTCCATGCACTGCCCCTAGCTTGAGGGCTCTGGACACACTCTCGGGGCGCAGAGCTCCCTGCTGAAGATCTCCACAGACCAGCTGCCTCACCCCAGGACCAGAACTGGTCCCCAAACTCCCCCATAGCTTCAACACACCCACTCCCAGAACTCAGCATTTTTGAGTCCACAGGTTAAATCTTTGATGGCACATGATCGGTGTAGCACATAACAGGTGCATACGCACGCACAGAAACTTTGCACAGGATTCTAAAGCACCATTGCTCTTTACTTAGGAGCGAGAAAGGGCAGATCATTTAGAAAATAACACACACCTTTCAGCTCATTGGCACAAAGTGCCCAGCTCTGCTGACGTATGCATGTGGCACATTCAGATTACACAGAATCTCAGTTTGCATTCTAACAGGTATGTTTCTAGGCCTTGTGGTTGGGAAGTAAACCTGGAACGTGTGAACGGAGCATAACCAATGCAGTGACGTCTGCCTGAGTCTGCAGACAGCCTGAAAAAATAACTCAGAAAGGTGTGAACAGGCCAGCCCCCATTAATCCCACTGGAACGTTAACACTGAAGTCTAATGAAGTCACATAAAATGTCAGCATTAACTATTCCATTGCTCTTCATTTTAGCAGATGGAATGGGGAAGGGAAGAAGCCCACAAGGAAGGCAATGCAGGAGGAAGAAAGGAGTGACACACAGACAGGGAAGAGGAAGAGAAACAAAGGGCTGGAACAGCGCTGGCCCTGAAGGGGAGCAGACTTCCCACTGAGTGGAGCTGAATGTGAGAGCAAAGCACTGAACAAATGGGAGATGGAAGTTTAGGGACTTTATGCAGTCCCTAGTCTTCCCTTGATCTTCGTGCAAACCTTCCACTGACATCTGGGGCAAAGTCCTAAATTATACTCCAGGCCATGCGCCAAAGCTTGGAGCTCCAGGTGCCTCAGTTCCCCATCTGTACAATGTCCTACCTTGCACGGGGGTGTGAGGAGAGATATACTAAGGATTTTGCAATGGGGACCGGATAAGTTCCATACACCAAGCCAACAGGTAGTGGCATCATACCACTGTAGCTCCAACAGGTACGTCTGCCACCAACACCCTCTGGAGACAGGATGATGGCGCGCGGGAAGAGATGGCTTCCTCTTGAGTTCATATAATTGTCTGGTTAAGTAACAGACTGCCTGGCACCCGCCAAGCCAGCAGTGGATTAGAGGGAGCGCCACATGGTTGGGAATGCTGCCGTCTCTTTCTCTGATCTAACTCAGCCCGCGGACAGGAGACAGAACAGCATTTCCTCAGGATGCTGCCGAAAGCAGTGCTGATGACTCAGTAGGGAGGCAGGCACGCTTCCCTCTTAGCTCGTAACACACAAATGCTCGACAAACCAAGGCAGGGGATGCCGTGCTGCTGGGGGTGAATGTCAAACCAAGGGCCTGGGCAATTGAGTTTGGGGAAGATTCCAGGGTTTCCACCCCGCAGAGCAAAGGTGCTCCATGCAGCATCTTAGCTCAATTCCAGCTCGAGCTGTCGCAGCACATTCTGAAATTCCTCAGCCACGTTAGCGAGGGAGAGGGCCACGTCAGGAAGAGAGAGCCTGGCCTAGTGGATGGAGGTGCTGGACTAGAAACTGGGAGACCCGCATTCTAAACCTATCTCTGCCACTGATCTGCTGTCTGAGACACCCCTTGGGTCAGTCTGTTTCCCATCCAACCCTTTGTACCCCTGTCTATTAAACTAAGCTCTTTGGGGCAGGGACCGGCAATCCCAGTTTGTAGTTTAGACATGGCCTGTGTGTTGTACAACTCCTAGCATAATGGAGCCCTGATCCCCATTTGGGGTCTCTAGCTACTGTCTCAAATCTAAATAAAAACACAGTTGTGTTGTGGGGCTATCAGCTGTTAAGCAGCTGCAGTGATCTTTATATATCTGCAAAGTTCTCTGAGGTAGGAAGGTGCTGTATAAAACAATAATCAATCTTGGGAACTTACTCCCCCCCCTTCCCCCCAACAGTGATTTATCTTACGCAGCGAGGGTTTTGATTTATTATACTACCCAGATCCTGGCTAATTAATATTCCTTCATAATTTCCAAGAGTGGATGATGTTATCTTCCATATTGATGAGGTTGATGTATGTGTTTCAGCTGATGACATCTAAGTATGCTTCCCATCATATTTAAGCTCTGTGTTTAACTTCTAATGAACCAGGAAGATTTCCCCTGAAATAGAATTTTAAATTCAAGGAATTTTAGAAGACAAGTGAACCAGGAGCTCTCTTCGGTTCCTGGATATTCATAGGCCAAGTCCAGAAGGGTCCAGCATGAGCCCCAAATCTGATCTCTTGCATAACACAGGCCAGAGAATTTCATCCAGTAATGCCTGCATCCAACCCAATGACTTGTGATAAATCATACTGACAAGCAGAACTGTGCCTGGCATTCCAAAATCATGAGATGGGCCTGCCAAAATTATTAGATTGGCTTAAAAATCATGAGTTTTACACAGTAATACCTGGGGGGGGCATGTCTTACTTTGCCTTCTGCTGTTACAGCTAGGAGAGGTTACATTTCTCTCTGCTCGGCATTTCCTTTAATTTATTAACAAAAGCTGAGTCCTCAACCCATCACCTGACTCCAGCAGCTAGGGCTTTAAGAAAACCACCAACTCATGTAAGACTCAATAAAACGGAAACACTGGGAAAGGGACAAGAAATTCATTTAAAGATTCCTTAGGTTACAAACGTTACCCTCTAGATTCACACTAAAATCAGATTTACAATCAAACTTTTTTTTCCCCATCCTTACCCTGATTGTTTATTTAGATTTATGCAAATGCTACAAAAAGGCTCCTATCCATATGCCCTGGGGGCCTTGCCACTGCGCTTAGCTGTACTTTTAAGCTGCTATCCAGTTAATTATAACTTAAGTGCTAGTGACCCAGGCAACTTAAAACCCTGAAAGTTATCTCCCTTTCCAACAATTCCCCCATCCTTGATACTTCCCCCCACCCTACCTCATTTTCAAACGCCTGAGAAAAATGATAAGACCTGCAGGCTATCATACTTCGATTATTTCAGACTAGGAGGAAGGAGTGAATTCTGAAGTCCGGAGATGCTCAGAGAAAATGTCCTTCCCAATAGTAGCCCCTCTTGTTTATGCCAACTTGGTGCAATTGGATTAGCTTGGGCTTTGGAACAGGACTGGACTGCCCAGGCCTGTGTCGATTGCACCTCTCCAATCCTGTTTCTCAGGCACTAGCCCAAGGAAGTTGCATTTGGCCTCAATGTTCCCAAGTTTTACACCTAATCTAAGTTTGGGGGGGTGGGCAGGGGCCCGGTATCTAAAGCTACACTTCCATCTCCTCTCACCAAAGAAGTGACTGCTCCTATCCTGCCTGCACACACATCAATTGCAACCTTTTAATTAAACTCCTGCTGACGCGTTATCGAGGCCACGAAGTAAAACACCGAGAAGTAGCTGCTGGAGCCACTGTAGTTATTAGACTTTGCCCTCACACCAGCCCTGGTTCTCCAGATGTTTGCAACCAGCTCCAGCTGTTCTTCATCAGTCTTTCTCGATCAGTGTCACCAGGCCCTGGTGTCTTGCTTCCACCAGGCCCCGCGGCCTTCATCAGATACCAATTTTGCTCAGCCAGCTGCTCATTTTTCTTTCTGCATTCTGACACGTTTTCACCCGGCTCCTAATCCGTCTCTCTCCATTCACAACTCGAGTTGTTTATTGATGCGCTGTTTCTAACCCGCCCTCCCCCTGCCCCCAGTCAGGACGAAGCAGCCTATCAATAAAATAACATGCCATGTCAGGTTTCCCGTGCACCCTCCCTTCCCTTGCCAGCATCCTGGGAAATCTATAGTGGAGGCTCAGTGCAAAGCAGACAAGGACTGTTTACACAGGAAAGGTCTTGCTAAGCAGTGCAGTGGAAATGTTCTCCAGCCTGGATGCAAGCCCCAGAGAGAATGCATACTGCCTCCATGTAAAACACTCAGTGAGAGTCAAATTGAGGGGCAGCATGATCTAGGACAGAGGTTGGCGAACTACGGCCCGCGGGCCAAATCTGGCCCACAGGACCATCCTGCCTGGCCCTTGAGCTCTCGGCCGGGGAGGCTAGTCCCTGGCCTGTCCCCTGCTGTCCCTCCTCCCCTGCAGCCACGCTGCTGCACCGCCAGCACTCTGACCCTGTGCTCCTGCTGGGCAGCGCATGACTGGCTCCGGCAGGGCTGTGAGCTCATGCTGTGCTGAGCAGCATGGTAAGGGGGTGGGGAGGTTGGATAAGGGGCAGAGGGTCCTGAGGGGCAGTCAGGGAGCAGCTGGATGGGGTGGAAGTTCTGGGGAGGCGTCAGGGGACAGGAAGTTGGGGGCGGTTGGATGGGCATGGGAGTCCCGGAGGGGGAGGCTGTCAGGGAGTGGGGGTATGGATAGGGGTTGGGGCAGTCAGGGGACAGGGAGAGTTGGATAAGGGGTGGGGTCCTGGGGGGGTGGTTGGGGCAGTGGGGGGGTCTCAGAAAGGGGTGGTCAGGGGACAAGGAGCACAGGTGGTTGGATGGGTTGGGAGTTTTGAGGGGGCAGGCAGGAAGTGGGAGGGGATGGATAGAGGGTAGGGGCCAGGCTGTTTAGAGGGGGCACAGCCTTCCCTAGCTGGCCCTCCATACAGTTGCACAACCCCGATGTGGCCCTCAGGCCAAAAAGTTTGCCCGCCCCTGATCTAGCGGTTAGAGCAATGAGTCCTGGCAGCCCACTGATTATTTATGATTCGTATTGTGGTAGCTCCTAGGAGCCCCAGTCAGGGACCAGAGCCCTATTGTGCTCAGCCCGGTGCAAACATAGAATAAAAAGACAGTCCCTGCCCCAAGCTGTTTATAATCTAAGTAAGCTCAGTGTGTGATCTTAGACAAATGATTCTACTTTTGTTTCCATTTCTCTTTGTAAAGTGTGTGAGTGTGAGTGAGTGAGTGAATGTGTGCGTGACAATTCTCACCTCCCAACAAATTGTGGGATTTAATTGTTTGCCGTGAGCTTTGTGATACTTGGCTCAAAAGAGTGGGACAAATAAAGTGTAGTAAGATGAGACCCTGAAACATAAACCCTTATCAGAGGCCCAGTATGAGGCCTAAGGCCTGAACTAAAGTAATGGTCAAGACTTCGCTAACACAAAGCCAAGTGAAGCTGTGAGCCAGAGGCAGCCCCTGCCCACAGAAGCTGGCAAGGAAAGGGCTGATGCTGCAAAAAGAGACAGACCTAAAAGGTGCTGGACACCAGATATCAGAACATTCGCATACTGTACACTCCACACAGATAACAGGGAACAGGCTGACCCATCCCAATGACCGGGCCAAAAGGGTAATATGATGGATAGAGTTTTGTTTGAACCAACATGTACAAGGTGAGAGGCAGCATCTTGCTACGTAGAGGGGTTGTACCTTGCTATGTAGAGGGGTTGCACCTCAATGCATCAGGAGTGATGTGTAACTTGTTTGTACCCGTGGATAAGAATGCACCCTGAATGGATGTCTTTGTCCAGCCTAGTGGGCAGTGGAAAGTCCTGCCACTGACTGAGTTGGTCCATTGTCAGGGAGCACATATGTACTAGCTAGCAGCACCTTAGCAGCACCTTGGACTTCTATGCCGGAGAGCTGGAGACTGTGTTTCTCTTCAACAATAAACCTGGCCCGGGTGCCTTCATACCTCACTAGAGTCTGTGGTCATTGGGGGTTCTCTCGGGGTCTGCTGGGTCAGCGATCTGCGCAGAGCCAGGGCAGCACACAGAGGGAACACGCACGCAGCCGATTGATATCAACATTGACTAGAATAGAGCACCACACCAGGAGCATCTGACGACACAAAGTATAATTAGGCTTAGAAGAATTAGGTTTTTATCCATAATTTCACTATACACACACAAACCCACAAAAAAACATTTCCATTGATAATCATCGAAATGTTCAGCTGGGCAAAGTAAGAAAAACATTGCTTGAGAACCTATTCGAGTTTGATTTAAGGACATTTACTTTGTAGATGCTGTCATGTGATGTGAACAATTTGTGTTTTAATGGTTATAAAGCTTTCACTTTTGGAATCTCCATATCTACTGTCATGAGATAATTATTGGCTGACCTGCCCATCATTTCCTGCAACACTGAAATAGAAACGAAGAACAGTAAATGCCTTCGCACCCAGAATTTTGTGCAACTCTGCAAACGGAAATGGATAAAATAGAAAAAATGCTTAAAAATATACACATTGATATTGTCAAAAAATAAAGCTGGAATTCTGCCAAGCCTCAGTATAATGATAAAACAACTCCAAAGCACATTTTACCAACTGTGCCAGAATGGATCTTCCCTCTGCTCCTACAACATCCCCAGACCTTTTAATCCAGTCCTAAGTAGTTTCTACTTCCCAAATGGCATCTGTAATACTATATACTAGTGTAAGGCAAACCAAACTAATTAACATCTGCCACATAAACGAACAGACATCAACTCAGCTCCACTTCCTTCACGTAGCACCCAGGAAGAGAAATCTCAATCTTCAACCCCAAATGCACAGGCCTCTGTCGCATGAGGTACAGAGATTACCCCCCACTCGCTGCAGCAGTGCTAAGATTTATGACCTGTAGCAGCAGCCGCTGGAGAGAGACATTGGACACACCCGATTAGCTCTGAGAGTACTACTGTCACTGTGCACCTACAGCTTCAATGCACTGTACTTACTTTGATTGACACATTCATTGTCAACACACCACCGCCCGCCCCTCAGTGAAGTAGGAGCGTCTCACCCCATAGAGGAGACAGCCAGGTAAAATGACTTGCCGAAGATCACAGAGGCAGTCACATGCAAATCTGGGATCAGAACTCTTAGCCATTGTGTCACGGTAGGGATACAGAAAGGAAAAGCCTTAGAGAACTGCTGACTAGTAAGTCTGGGAAAAATCCTCAAGTCTTACCCTTGGCAGAGATGCTCCTTACTCAGTCGACTCACCAGCCTGGAAGACGTAGCTGATCACCCACAAGGCAGACCTGAAAGAGATTTGTTTTAGAGGCAAATTAAAAGCACATTTGCTCACAGTTGATCCTTTACTATTTTCACAGATCCCGAGGCCAGGAAGGCCATTGTGACCACCTAGTCTGACCTGCATAACACAAAGGCGTCGTTGGGTTTTTTTTTAGTCAAACAGCAAAGATTTTGCAGCTCCCCGGTCAAACAAAAGCAGAGGTTGGAAAGTGTTCAGAAATTCCCAACAGCCACAAAATACTTGAGAAACAGCTTCCCTGTTTTATGTCTCTTCCAAGACCCCAGTTTAAAAAGCTGTGTTTTCCCCCCTGCTTTGGCCCATCATATCTGAAGCAAGTGAGACTGATGAACATGACAAGCTCAGAATCCTGCACTTGGTCATGACAGGATTTTAAATTCTAGATGGAAAAAGTGGAGTAGAGACCAAGACATAATGGACTGAATTCCACATGGGTTTGGACTGTTGCATGACAGACGATGGGTGTGTGTCTCTCTCACACACTTTATTTTAGGGCATGGCAACTTTCACTTTAAAATGACTGACTTACTTTGAACCCCTGGCCTCTAGGGCTAAGAACTGTCTTGACGGCAGCCATTTTGAAATGAAAGAAAAGGCCTTACTTGGCCTGAATTTATAGGTTCCTCGGGGACTGTAGCTATTGGCTGTTCCCTGCCCACCCACCCAGTGAGCTGGGTCCTAGGGCACTGCTGGGATACGAGAGAATTTGGAAACTGCAAGATGCCATGTAGTGTTTGCATGCATCACAGCTCTTTGGAATGGCAACTAGTGTGTGGGCGAGTGTGACAGAGCAATCCTGTTGTCCTAGAGTTTTTACAGCCCTTGAAGCATGAAAGCCCTACCACTGCTAGCACAAACAGAGATTCCCCTTTGGCTCCAGTGGTAGGAGTCTTTACCTTATAGAACACAAGGTACTGAGTTCTGTTCCTGGGTTTGACTGAAAATTTCTCTAAGTTAGGCCTGGTCTATGCTTAAAACTTAGGTCTACCTAGCTCTGTCACTCAGGGGTGTAAATTTTACACAGAGATATAGTTAAGCTGACCTCAGTCCTCATGTAGACACCACCAGGTCAACAGAGTCTTTCCATTGTATCCTCAGTCTTCCATGTCCTTGCTTGCTTTCTTTTTCATCCCTGGTTTTCTTTGCTGGTCATTCTTCTCCCATTCTTATCAGATGTCCAGCCCCCCTCAAACATGCCCTCTCCATCCCATTTATCACTGAAGGTCTCAAGTTCATCTTACCCCTCATTTCTTCCATGCACACTCTGCCTACTCTGTACTTGCCTGCATTCTCTTCAGTATATGATTTTCTACTACTTATATCATCTTTTCTTCCATCTTGGTTAGAACCACTGTTTCCAAACCACAGAGCCAGGAGGGACAAACACAGGCTGCATACACTGTTCCTTTCAATTTGTTCCTTATTTGCCTGCCACCTTTTTCACTGCCGCCACCAACGCACAAGGGGTTCTTTTCAATTCTCCTCATCTCTCTCCAGTGGCACTAAGTGTACTTTCCAAGGACACAGATTCTTTCTTCTGAATCAGCTATTCTCCTGAAATGTCTATCACCAGCTTCTGGCACCTTCTCAACTTGCATAACTCCAGCTTTCTTTGTGTTCTTCAAACCGGGATCTTCCAACACAGATGCCCAGTCTGATACCATATTTAGCCATTCCTTTTTGCTGTCAGCCAAAAGGGCCAGATCAGCAGCATTCATTAGCTCTCTTTGTCTCCTCAGGCTTGGTGCTTCTACTACAGAGGAAGAGAAGTGGACTCAGCACTCTGCCTTGTCTCCATTGCACCATCACCTCAGAACTCTCGGAAATTCCATATATTGTTACCTTAGGTACTGACCCTCAATACCGTTTCTCTATCCTCTCCACTTCTTGAAGGCCCCCTCCCATCCATCTCAAAACTCCAAACACCAACTCTGGTGGAACCAAGCCATATGCTTTCTCAAGATCAACAAATGCTCCACAGCAACAATGCCCTCCATTGATCATTCTTTCAAACTTCAGTCTCACTGCAAATACCAGGTCTAGAGTTCTCCTGCCCTAAAGGCATATTGCCCCTCTCCTATATTTTCCCCCACCTTGCCTCCAAAACTCTCACAAGGACTTTGAGAGGCTGATGTAACAGGGTGATCCCCTGATATGCGTTTGGATCATTTGCATCACCCTTACCCTTCCAAAGAGGCACCATCGATCCTGCTTTCCGGGTACCCAAGCTTGATCCCAGCAAACATTTAGTAATCTATGAAGCCGCTTGACTCCAGTGCCTCCAACTGCCTTGACCATATCAACAGTTATCTCGTCTTCACCAGTCTTCACTTCATTTCATCCAGTGCTGCTTCTGCCTCGGCTACAGAGCTCGACATCTTTTGAGGCATCCACATAACAGTCGGCAGCTTGCTTTTCATTTAATATTTTTCCCGTATCTCTACCATTGCTTATGGGCTGATGCCCATTCTTCCCACAAAAAGGTTGGGTTGCATTGTTCCTCTTGTTTTTGCCAACCCAAACCCAATTTCCTGCTGCCATCTTCCTCCAGCCTTCTGTACAATTCCTCATCAGCCTCCAGTCTTGCCTTAGCAATGGCCTTTCCAGCACTGTGACATGTGCAGAGCTCCCAGGATGGCAATGCCACGGCAGGGCAAGGAGTTAGTACAGCTGCTACAGCTGTTGGCCTCCTCGGCCTGGCGGCTTCCCTCCTGTTTATATGACAGCAGCTGCAGGCAGCAATGGGAGGGACACTGCCCATGGGCTCCAGCCTTGCTCAGCGAGAGACTATACCAGTGAGTTAACCCTTCAGGGTGCTGGGTGTGTGAGAGATTCCCCACCCTGCCCCCCCGCCCCAGCAGCAGGAGGCAACAGCTGCTTTAATCCCCATTCCCCCATACCATCCTTCTGCCTCTGATCCCCAGTGTTGCTACTGACACCCCCGTGAGGGTGACAGCTGCTGTGAGGGCCCAGTAGGGCTGCTCCCAGCAGTGGCTGTGATGGAAAGAGGCAGCTACGGGACAGCAGGTGGGCAAGACTGCCAGCTGGCAGTCTCCAGAGCTGCAGTCTCCATGCGCTAGCCAGAGGCTGCACTGGGGCCCATCCATCCCCACAGCTCAGACCCAGCCCAAGAGCCAGAGAGCAATGTTCTCGGGAGAAGAAAGAGGGAATCTGCCCCTGGGGGAGCTAGTGGGCCTAGTCTCCTCGTAGGCTGAGCCAGCTGGAGCTGAGAAGTCTGGCCTCCACTCAAAGCCATCTCCCCTTCTTGGACCGAGCTGCTGGGAGATCCACGGAGCTGGTCTCAGATGGGGTTTTATGTCTTGGCAGAGCTCGTGGGAGCCTCGTGCCTTCATGGGGTTGAACCATCTCCATCTGTGCTGGGAGTCACTTTGCTGGGGCTGGGCCAGGCTGAGCCTGTCTTTCTGGGAGTCACCTCGCTGATCATTTGAAGTATGCTGCTAAGGCTGTCTTAGCAGAGCAGGGGTTTCCTGTACTAAGGAGCACTGTACCTGGGACCACCACTACAGGGCATCATGATGCACCACATTAAGCCTTAGCCCCTCCCACAGCCTGGCACACGGGGCCGCTGCCATTCAGACTTTGCCCTTGGAGCCTCCCCGGTGGTAGGGAAGAACCAGGACTCGGATATAATGAATGCAAAGGGGATTCTTCACTGAGGCCTCTGGGCACAGACAGGGACCCCAGGCACAGGAGCTAAGTCCTGGGCTGGACTTAGCTAGGGTGACCAGATGTCCCGTTTTTAAAGGGACGGTCTCATTTTGGGGGGCCTTTTTCTTACATAGGCACCTATTACCCTCCACTCTCTGTCCCTTTTTTTCACAGTTGCTACCTGGTCAACCTAGAGTTAGCCATCATAGACGACCCTGCTGACTCCACAGCATCCCCCAGGGACAACACTGCTGCCTCCTAGTGGGACACTGGCTATTTTGGGGATGGCTGCAATACCCCATGAGGCCCACAGCAGCCCCATCAAAATCAAGCCTGGCCTTTGCACACTATCCATGCAGGGGAGCAAGGGGTCCTGCCCAGCCCCTGGATGACCTAAAAACACCCCCTCAGGTCCTTTACGGGGGGGACTGTGCTTCCAAGGCCCGTCCCTGGCATCTGAACAAAAGCCACTGGCTGCCTGCAGAATGAATGTCCTTCACTCTCCCTTCCCTGCACTGACCCTGTGACTGTGGGGGAGGCGGGGTGCCAGGGTGGTGAAAGGCCCCTGTCCCTTCTTGGTGAGGTGATATTCTGCTGAGGCGGCTCCATTTGGCAGCTGGGGTCCCATCCCCTGCAGGGACTGCTTCTCGCCACTCGAAAGGAATTGTTCACAGTCATGGTGTGATGAAGTGGGAATGTTCTTAATGTTTTCTCTGAATACTGTATGGGTGCCTCAGTTTCCCCTATGAAGTTCTTAAGTATCTAGGTGGTGGGATAAGGGTGTGTGATTGTTGCAGAGCCCCAGTGGGATGGTGTCTGCACAGAGAATGGCCGACGCCCTGTCTCCTGGCAACTGATGGCCTGGGCCCCTCCCCTGCAAAGGTGCCAACTGAAGGTGTTGGAGACAAAGGGATCAGGTGGCCTCCTGGACCAGGAAAGAGACAAAGGCCAGAGGAGGGGCTGGAGGGCGTTTCAGTTTGGAGCTGGTTGGGGAAATGGAGGTGGGCCCAGGGCTGGGGTCTAAGCTCCCTGCCCCCCAAGATGGGCCTGAGTGAGGGGTCCTGTTGTCTGTATCTACAAGTTCTGTTTTGGACTGTGTTCCTGTCAGCTAATAAACCTTCTCTTCTGCTGGCTGGCCGAGAGTGACAGTGAATCTCAGGAAGTGGGGGGGTGCAGGGCCCTGACTCCCCCCCACGCAGTGACACACGGGGTTGGCTGATAGGGGATTGCTCCAGCCATTCAGAGACCCCCCCATGTTCCTGTCGTGGCCTCGCTGTCCCTCCAGTGAGATCCGGTTCCAGATGGCAGCTGCTCTCGCTTCTCCTGCTTTTGTCTCACTTGCCCCGCCTGTGTGCTGGCCACCCTGCCTCCCCTTAGCTACTATACAGCCCCTCCTGGCTTGAGCTGCCAAGCCTCCTCCGGTGTAAACACTGACAGGAGATGAGGGACCGAGCAAAGATCGCACCAGCCTGAGCCACGTTCCTGAGGCCAGAACATGCTCCCCATGGCCTGAGGTGTCCAGCACACAAAGCAAGGCCGGGCCAGCGCCTCTCAGAGACAGGCCCAGCACGGAATCAGCAGCCAGCTCCTAGCTCCTGGGAGACATGCTTTCCCATCCGGAAGGAGGCAGGGAGATCGAAGGTCAAGGAAGGGGCAGCTTTGCCTAGTGAAGCCTCAACAAACTGGTCGCTTTCGCAGAGACTAAGGCCCCTCTGAGCGAGGGAAGTGGGGGATTCTGTGGAGTTTGTACCGGGCCAGTTAATGGCTCCGTGAGATGTGCTGGCTGGATACAAATCACTTAGCTTTTCAGGGACCTTGGTTTGCCTGTCTGTGACATGGGGATAATGATCCTGACCTGTGCAGAAGGCTGGGAGGGTTAGCCCACCCAAGGGTGTAAGGCGCTTGGACATGCGTGGATGGCAGGGGCTGTGGCCAGGCTGAGGGGTGTGGCTACGCTGGAGCCGGATTGCAATTCCCAGCTCCGGCAGGCGAGCACACGTGAGCTCTGAGCGAGTGAGTGCACTGAGAACAGCAGTGAGGCCGGGGCCGCACAGGCTAGCCACCTGCGTAAGATCCTGGCCGAGCCCCTCAACAGGTACTCAGGGGAAGAAGGGGCTAGCCCCACTGGCGCAGGTGCAGCTATTTTTAGCCCATTCACTTGCTCAGTGCTAGCATAGCTAGGGCTGGAAATTACACCTCTAGCGCCAGGGTGGCCGTACCCTGAGGGGTGGCAATAGTGACCCCACACACCTTCCCCGAAAATCCAGCCGTCAGGTAACGAGCAATGGGAGGGTCTGAGGTGAGCTTTAATGAGGGGAAGATTCATGGTCACGCTGCTCATCGCCTTCAGCCAAATGACGCTTTCAGCTATTCAGTACTGGTGTCTCCTAACAATACCCAACAGAACTGGCTCGAGTCTCTACCCAGCAATTGGGGAAAACTTACCACCACCCCTCGGCGCCTCTAAGAGGCAACCCGAGCACTGAGTCTGTGTATAACAAAAGAAAACTTTTACTATAAGGGACGAGGACCCAAGCATTGGCCCTGTCTAGCTGATCTATCTATGCCCATGATAAGCTCCCACGATCCTGGCTGACACGTCAAACTGAAACACTCGCTGGCAACATCCCCAAGGAAAGCCCAGCTCCAGGGCAGGCCATATGCATGTGCGTCGGGTGCAGTGTGAATGGTGGAGCAGGCAACCAGGGGCATTCTCCATACAGGAGTCTGTTATTCTGGTGCCATTCCATCAGTACATCCCCACTGACAGCAGGCTAAATCCCACTCCCATGGAGGTCAAGGGCAAAACTCTCACTGGGGTCAATGGAGGCAGGACTGGCCCCCTAGCTCTGCAGTAACTTCCTTGGCATCAATGGGAACTCTGGCAGATTTATGCCGGGGGGCATCGGGGGGCTCAGAAGCTGAATGCCAGAACACCAGCATAATAAAATGGGCTGAGCAGAAACAATACTCTAAATATGCTTTCCAGACACCACTGAGCTAAGCTGCCCAGTGCCCGTGTGAGGCGGGTCTGTATCATAGCCCCCATTTTACAGATGGGGAAACTAAGGCACAGAGCAGGGGTGGGGTGTGACCTGCCTAAGGCTAGACAGCACAGTTGGGAATAGGACGCAGCAGGCATCCTGCTCCCCTGTCCTGTGCCTTAGCCAGGAGCCACTCCGTCCCCATTATAAAGCCACTGAGGCTGCTGAAGTGATGCGAGCGCACAGCTCGCTGAATGGTCCCATGTTGGCGTGGAGGACAATGCTGGCAGGCCCAATGGCCAATGCCATGACGGACGAGGTTGTGGGTCAATGGAGTGGGGGAAGGGGAGGCTGGCGGCTGTTTTCTGCTAAAAGTGACTTAGTAAGAGAAGAAACTTGCTCCTAAAATAGAGGTCCATTAATCCTGCTCCCATCAGGTGGTGACCCAAGGGTCAGTGACACCAGGGGACGCAGGCTCTGGCCCTGAAGTGTTATGCATTCCCATGATAATGCTGCTGTCACCCCTGGAACCCCACCAAACTTGACAAGCACTGCTGAAATGCAGTTGCCTCTGGGGTGGAGTGCAGCAGCCAAGTGCCTCCTGAGCAGACACTGAAAACAGCATTTTTGACCAAGGGTGCCATGCAGCATGTTGGTTTTCAAGATCTCATCTGATACTGCATTTCATTAGACATGGTTCTCTACCTTGGAAGGAGCAAGGGCTGAGCTGACCCCTTTTGGGATTTGAACCTGGGATTGGAAGGAATTTAGGTATTTCCGGCCTCCAGCTTAGCTCACTAAAGCCCTACCCTCCAGCATAACCACTATAGTATCACTACCTTCAACTGGAGAGCGAGCAGCATACTGAGCCTCTGCTGTACAGCGTTAACATGGCTAGATTGGCACCCCAGGCCCACGTATTTTCATCTCCGATTTTAAATTGCAGCTAAACAAGAGATATGAATGGGGACATGAACCAGTCAGGTTTGGCTCAAATAAACTTTCCCCTGCAGTGTTTACAATCCCAACCCTGCAGCCTTGTGCTAGTCGTGTGACCGGAGATGAACTAGACAAGGTGAAACTGGCTGACCTAAGTTTATTCATTGGCCAAACCAGGAGAAATGCAGAAAGTGAACGAAGAGCATAAATAGTGAAAGCAGCCTGGAGTTTATACATCCTCTCAGCTGTCGTAAGCTGCCACGTTATGCGTAATGTGGAGAAGGAACCTGGTACATGATTTTTAAAGCATCAGCATAGCTAGAAACATGCTTCCCTTACAAGATTAACCCGTCCCTCGGGCATCGTTTGTTTTAGAGGTTTCAATAGAACAGGGCCAGTGTGGCAGAAGCCGGGAACCAGAGGGGTTTGATTTGATGTCTAGTTCAGCATAAGACTTTTGCCCATTTGCTGGTTTGGGTGCATCAAAATCGAAGCTGGAAACGGGGAAGGAAGAGTCCATTTTATTGGCCAGCTCGGGAGCGTTGCAAAAATCACAGTCGTTAATCAAAACTAGGACTAAACCACTTTGGCAACATCTGGGCTGCAGGAGGCAGAGTGACAGAGACACTAAATGAATTATCTCTGGCTTAGGCATGGCTGGCTTAGGTCAGATTTTAGGGGCTGCTAGCGGCCCATTCGGTTCTGCCTTCCTGCCTCTGAACTGTCTCCTTGCAGAGAGCTCTCTGTCTCTTGAATTAGAAACACAAAGTGCTGGGGAGTGTGGGCTTTTGTTCCTGTCCTTTTGAGCTATGTCGATTTTGTGGCAGGGTCTGGGAGGTGAGTGTGTGTCAGTGTATTTGGGGAGGTGCACTGCTAGGCACAGGCTGTCTATGCAACTGGGCATGCCATGCTAGGACAATACAAGGCTTCCGCTTTCATAGATAGCTGGCAATTGTGCTCTTTGCCCTCACATGATCAGCCAGTGAGATGGTGCAAAGGACGAGAGGCTATTGAAGTGGGCAGGTGGAGATTCCCTGCAGTGGGGCAGAGTGGAAGGTTCTCTCTCTCCAGCCTGCTCGTGCAGCTTGGACTGAGCAGAACTCATAGCATAGGAGGCACATGGTGCTGGGTTTTCAGGATGCTATGACGCTCACGCTGTATGTTAAAAATTACTTAGACCAGTTAGATGTCCTCAAGTCACAGGGCCTGATGAAACGGACCCTAGAATACTCAAGGAGCTGACTGAGGAGATAGTGGAGCCATTAGCGACTATCTTTGAAAACTCATGGAAGACGGGAGAGATTCCAGAAGACTGGAAGAGAGCAAAGCTAGTGATGGGCTCAAATTGCAGCAAGGCAGATTTAGGCTGTAATTTAGGAAAAACTTCCTAACTGTCAGGGTGGTTAAGCACTGGAATAAATTGCCTAGAGAGGTTGTGGAATCTCCATCATTGGGGATTTTTAAGAGCAGGTTAGTCAACCACCTGTCAGGGATGATCTAGATAATCCTTAGTCCTGCCACGAGTGCAGGGGACTGGACTAGATGACCTCTCAAGGTCCCTTCCAGTCCTATGATTCTATATCTGTGTCTCATCCGATGCACTTCAGCCTCTCAGCCAGTGTCCAGTCGAGAAGACAGAGGGATGAGTGTGAGGGAAGCTGCTGGAGGAGATGGCAGAGGTAATCACAGCCCCTTTGACAGTGGGAGTGCAGCCTCCATTAGTTACCAGGGTTGGCCACCTAAGGGCAATTCCCCCCTGCTGTGTAACGGTCCCAGCAGAGCAGCGACCCACTCAGCTTCCACCCTCTGCATCTGGCTGGGAGGCTGCGACCTTGCCTTTTGGCTGCAGAGCCGGCCACTATCATCCAGACCTTTGTCACCTCGGGTTTAGACTATTGCAAGACACTCCGTTCGGAGGGGGAAGCTGGTGCAGGATGCAGCAGCTCACTGACTGTGCGGGGCATTTCGCTGGGAGCGCCCGAATCCTGTGCTCTGGGGTCTGCACTGGCTACCCCTTGGTCTCTGGGTGGAGGTTAAGGGGTTGGTTATGGCCTGGGTCTGAGCTCTCTCCTTGGGCCACACTGCCACAGCTGCAGCCAGTGGAGATGCCTGAGCTGCTCCCACCCATTGGAAGAGATGTGGCAGCCAGCAGGCCACCTCGGGGCAATTTGCTGCCCTGCGTGATCCAGAAGAGCCTGGATTTGGTGGCCTGGGCACACGGCAAAAGATCCCTACCCACGGTGGGATTTGCAGAGCGCTGAGCATGCGCTCCCAGAGCGATGCAGCAGTGGAAAGAAGCGGTTTTGGAGGTGGCTGGCCAGCCAGGTGTCTCCTTGATGGATTGTTTCATGCTACTGGGGTTACATCGGTGGTGGGCAACGTGCGTCATAATCTGATTGCTGGCCGTGAGACATTTTGCTGGCAGTGACCGTCTGCAAGCACGTCCCCCCCACCCCCCGCAGCTCCCAGTGGCCGCGGTTCATCGTTCCCAGCCAATGGGAGCTGCTGTAAGTGGCAGGCCGGAGGTTGCCCACCACTGGGTTACATGGTCATGTTGAGCAGCAGAGCACCTTGAGCATGGTCACAGCGTCTATTTTTGTTATGATTTGATGCAAATGAAATACATTCAGTTACAGCCCTTGGTTCACCTCTGGGTGCCTGGCAACCAGTGCTGAGCACTGCGAGTAAATGAACCAGGGGCCTCTGTCCAGCTTTGCTGATGTGCCCGGCGATGGTTACGGTGCAAGATGCCGTCGGCAGAAGCCTGCAGCTGGCTTGTTGCAACTTGGGCCCAGGTTGCAATTTCCAGTGCAAACAGGAATGCGGCCAGCCAGGACACGTCCTGCTCAAAGCGCGCGTGTGCAGATGGCAGCTGCAGACACAAGGTCTAGAAGCCAGAGCGGGCGTTGCAGAAGAGGCATATTGTCTGGTCACTGGCTGGCAGAGATTAGGAACAGGTCAGTTATATGAAACCAAGACAATGCCCAGCATCACCAGCAAAGCTTTCCCTTGCAAAACCGTGCCCCAGGGGCTGTCTGGTCCCCCAGTGCAGGACGACCGGGGCTAGGCATGACCCCAACACAGTGGGGAGCGTTCACACACAGTTAGAAACTTGTTCATTTTCTCAACCTTTTTTCTGAAAAGCTTGGAAAATTTTACTATCCCCCCCCGCCCCAAAAGAAAAACTGACTTTTTATAGTATTGGAAAACCCAACTAAAGCAAACATGAGTTGGTTTTCAAATGTTTGAGTTTTCGTCCCCTTTCTTTTTATTTCTCCCGCCTGCCCCTTTATTTTCCAAATGTATCACTGGAAAAGGGGCCGGGGAAGACCCAGTCACTGAAAAAAAAAAACAAAAAAAACTCCACAAAAGTCTTTCCCCATTAAAAAAAAAGGAAAGTTTTCCACTAAAAAAAAGTTGCTTTAAAAAGGTCATTTTTCACTTTAAAATGTTTCAAAAGGCAAATCTCCAGCAGCTGTCCTTGGCTCCTCGTTAGAGACTCGCTCCTGCAATTCATCATTTATCACCGATCAGCCCCCAGTGCTCCTGCTGAGCCAGCTGGCCCAACAGAACCAAATCCAGAGACCATTCTACACGCCAGAGCTACACTGGGACTTGTCGGGAGTGTTCGATCATTATAGAATCACAAGACTGGGAGGGCCCTCGAGAGATCTTCTAGTCCAGTCCCCTGCACACATGGCAGGACTAAGTATTATCAGTGGTCTCCAACCTTTTCCAGGTGGCGGGCGCCAGACGACGAGCCACCAAGGACCGTGGCTGGCAGACAAGCATCTGCTGAAATGCCGCCGAGAAGTGGCAACGTCAAGAGGCATCCGTGCTGAAGTAGCGTCATCAAGAGGCGCCGCTGCTGAAATGCTGCCGAAAATCAGCGGCATTTCGGCAGCAATGCCTCTCGGTGACGTCGCTTTTTGGTGGCATTTCAGTGGATGCTTGTCCTGTACAC
The DNA here is from genome assembly GCF_025201925.1 of Gopherus flavomarginatus. NCBI lineage: Eukaryota > Metazoa > Chordata > Testudines > Testudinidae > Gopherus > Gopherus flavomarginatus. Next base: position 136,430,589 of record NC_066622.1, read on the forward strand.
ATGGGCACACATAGGAGCCCTGGCGGGCACCACGGCACTCGCGGGCACTGCATTGGGGACCACTGATCTACACCATCCCTGACAGGTGTTTGTCCAGCCTGCTCTTAAAAATCCCCAATGACGGAGACTCCATAACTTCCCTGGGCAATTTATTCCAGTGCTTAACCACTCTGACAGGAAGTTTTTCCTAATGTCCAACCTAACCCTGCAATTTAAGCCCATTGCTTCTTGTCCTGTCCTCAGAGGTTAACAAGAACAACTTTTCTCCTGCCTCCTGGTAACAACCTTTTATGTACTTGAAAATGGTTAGTGTGTTTATTATGCAGCACGTCCATCATGGAAAGTGATAGGTAAGGGCTGTATTGTGATTTAGGCCTCAAAAACAAACAAAAAAACAAAGAAAATCCCCGAAAACAGATTTTTTTTTTAAATTAGGGTTCTTTTAATTGGTCTTCTGGGTTTTGAGCCTTTAGGTCGCACGCGGGGCACATTTTCAAGCTTTTCTCTGCAACGCTGAGGCCCAGAAACTTGTATTTTTTTCAAACGAAAGCTGAGCGTTGCACCTAATCACACGCCTCCCGGTGCTGAGCCTCTGTGAAAAACACCAAATAGCACCAGGCTCGTGACAAAACCAGGAGAGTTGGAACATGGGCAGAGCTAAGTTACCAGGACCAGGCGATCCTTCTTATCGGGCTCCCTGAACACAGTCTGAATTGGCCTCTTAGCCGAGACATCTGCGTGGGAGCGGAAGAGGGGCTCTTGTAGCTGTGTTATTATAGATTGGTGGGCAAGCTGCGTAAGCCACAAGGGATGGGAATGAACAGCCAGCACACATTGCTGTCCTTCCACCTGGGCCGGCAGGTTGGGGTAAAGCAGGAACACCATCACATCTCTCTGGTTGCCCGGTGGGCCTGGTTAGTCACTCCTCACCTGGGACATGTTCACGCTGACTCACCCTCCTGCCACCGAGTGGCCACTTTGCCAGCAGAGCGCTTGGTATGAAAACAAGCAGGCGCTGAGACCAGCCTTTGGGCACCACAGCGTGACCTCGTCGGGCCTGATTTTTGGAGGTGCCGAGCACCTCCCAGGGTGTCCCACAGGCCAAGTTCAGCAAGATGGACCAGACACTTGTATGGACAACAAGGAATAGAAAACCTTGTGCTGCAGTGTTTCAGCTGATCTTTATCGATCAGTGTTAGGATGAGATCTTCATTGGGGGCAGTGCATCCCACATCCTCCTACCCTGGGAGGTCCTCCTCCAAAGCGTCGGAGACGGGCTCCACCCCTCTGAAAGCAGGGCCGCCGTTTCGCACCCAGCCCGTGGCCTATCCTCCCGTTCCAGGGCTGGTGGTGTTGAATTATTTTTGTTTTAAATACAGCTGCAGCCTTGCGTGTTTACAGCCGGCGATAAACAATGGGACAAAGGCTCTGTGTGTATGCGTGTGTCCCAGCGATGGAAGCCAGGCAAAGCCCTGGGAAGGAAACCCGCAGCCCTCCACAGATCCTGTCTGCAACTGATCCACCATAACACGCGCTCAGAGGCGACAGGGCACGGAGTTCTTAAGGGGACCCCGTCCCTGCTAGCCACCTTGACCAATATATCTATCTATCTATCTTTGGCAGTCTCCTGCCCTCAGTGCAAGGGAAAGGCAGAGCTGCCAGGGTTCAGAGGGGTCTGTGTGTAGGTGGGGGATGGAGAGCAGCTTGATTGATACACTCGGGCTTTCAGAGGATGGGGAGCAGGGGCGGTAGGGGAGTATTTAAGAGAGGGGAGGGGTGAAATCCCTCTCCCTGCTGTATTTGGGGCTTTAATGATCCCCTAAAGGCCACAACAACCCATCTCAGGCCCAGTGGCCAGGGAAGGAAATTGTATTTGCTGCTTTGAGGCATCCAAGGCCCCCAACCCGCTGCTTTCCCTGGGCTTCTACCCTGCAAGCTTCCCCCCCACACACTCCAGTGCTTCTCCCTTCTGTGCCCCCCAGACTCCATCTCTCCAGGGCCACCTCACCCTACTCTCCCCTAAAATACCTTTTATCTGAGCCCCCCGCTTCTCGCCCCTGGGCCTCCTTTTCCCTAGAGCCCCTTTCCCCCATGCAGGGCCCTCCCCCCCAAGCACTCTGCCCTGCCAGCCCGCCTCCATTTCCCAGCTAGCACCCTGGGCCCCCCCCATCCCAAAGGGGCCACCTTCGGCTCACCTCCTGTCTCCTACCCCCCCCCCCCCACAGCAGAGGGGGTTCCAAGAGGGAAGGCTGGCGGGGGGGAGGGGCGGTGTCCTCTCCGCTGAGCCATCCACTGGGAGCCGTAGCGGGAGGGAATGGGCCAGGGGTGAGTTATCCACCCCCACCCCAGCCCGGTTAAGCCCTTGCAAAAACTCTTGGGCAATTCGGAGCTGGAGCAGGGAGGCAGTTTATAGGCCGGTTTTCGGGGGATTATTATGAGCCACGCAGCTGTTCAGAAACTGTTCTGGGAATCCAGACTAGCCACTGATTCCCCATGGTTCCTAGGTGACTGCACAGCACCAGAGCAGAGCACATGGAAGGAGGTCAGATCCAGCTCTCTCCACCCCCCGGCTCGGCTGGGGCCTGTCCTTCTCTCCCCCTGCCCTCCCTCCCAGGGAGGCAGCACACAGGTTCTGCTCCTGCGGCTGGAGATTCGCCCGGCCAGGAGCCACAGAAGGGAGATGGGCTTTGCTTCAGACCTAGCTCCCACCAGAATTAGTGTCGGGTGACCTGCAGGGGCTGCGTCAATGACTGGGGCGTGGGCAGTCACGCCTAGTGGCTGGAGCTGGAGTCAGTAGCCAGGAATTGGAGCTGGAGGCAGTAGCCAGATGCCGGAGCCGAAGGTCAGGACCAGGTTACCCGGAGCAAGGCAAGGCAGGGATAATACTGATTGTCCAGGCAGCAGCGAGCCTGGGAACCAGCAGGTGCAGCAGCCACCACTGCTGCTGGCTTAAGAGCCAGGCAGCTTTCTGCAGGCCAGCTATGTTCTGCATGTGGCAAGGGGGCTGGCTCTGGTGTAGGCCCAGCTTCCCGACAAGCTGGGATCGGGCTGGGAGAAACAGCACAACCTTTGGAGGCGTCTCTGCACCCCATGGGCTGGTCTCACCACAAGGGGCTCCCGTAGCATTTCTGTGCCTGGGAGCCAGGGCCAGGATTCACAGTGAAGCTGGTGGCGGAAGCGAGGTGGAGACGGCAGCCTGAGAATCCCCCCGCACAGGGTCCTCCGCGGCTGACAAAGGCTCTGCGCTGGCATGGAGGGGGGGCGGTGTCTCAGCAGTACACTGGGTGCTGTTTGCTGTTCCCAGGGCCTGGGGGGGCTGGGCCTCCTAGGCACTACCTCAATGCTAAGAACAGGCCAGCCAGGCGAAGGGGCTGGGACCCCCAGCTTGTCGCTTGTTCCTTGGCTGGGCTCCTCTATCCTTTCTCCCCAGCCTTAGGCAAACGCAGACCTGGCCTGAGGCAAGAATTGCAGCCTGGGTAGAAAGTCCCCAGAAATTCCCCTGCCCATGTATCAGGATTAAAGCTCAGCAGCTGGGCAGTATGGGGGAGCTCATCCAGCCGCTGCCTGGGCTGCATCTGTTCTGGGGAAAACACTGGACGTCAGCCCCCAGGGCTGCTGAGCCGTTACCTTGCCCCACAGCAATCCCTTCGATGTAACAGCGGACAAGATCCAGCACACGCATCTGGGCACCAGGTGGACGGACAAACCACCTTTGCCTTGCAGAAGACATTCAAGGCCTACCTGGAGGAGAACCACCTTGAGAATTCAACCCCTGCCAGGCCCAATACTAGGGTGAGGGGCACACGATCAACGCCCAGGGCCAAATCTGCTGGTGGGGTAAAGATGTGCAGCATGAATACACAGGATGGGTGCATTAGCCAGGAGTGCCCCAACCAGCAGTGAAAGCAACCCCTTGCCATGGGCTATAGGGGTACCGCAATTAGAACCTTTTCTCTGCAGGGACATTGACTGGACTAGCTCCCCATGGGGACTCGATTACAGAATTGGTCACTTGGATCCCAGAACAGCGTATCCCCCCCAGGAGCTATTCCAGTCAACTTCCCCACGTAGACAAGCCCCCAGTCAGGCTTCAGTTTCCAAGACTGAGGGGGCCAAAGCCAGCTGTGACATGAGAGGCGTCACCCCTTCCTCCCTCACCATTGCTTTTCCAGTCACTTTTCTCTTTTGTTTCTGCCTCTTGGTGTCTCTCCCTGTGATCATGGCTGAATGTATAAGCTACAGGACACACACGCTGTGCGCTACAACCCCAAAGCTTCCTCACTTTCCTGATGCAGTCTGGCCAGCAGGAGCTGCAGCCACTGTTCTTCCTTCTCAAAGCATTCCTGGGTTTTTAAAGCAGCAGAGATCCTACGGAGCATGCCCACTGGATTTCCCATGGGGACTGCCGCTAGGAGGCGGGGCTTTGCAAGGAGGCGGAGCTGGAGCCCTATAAGTACAGGTCTCCCTGTCCATCAGAGGCAAGGTGGGGGCGATCCTGAGAGGTGATGATGAGCAGTGCTTAATTTGCAATGAAAGAAGTGCTGGAGTTCAAGTGATTTTTTTTTTTTTTTTTTTTTTTTTTTACTTTCGTAACTGACGTGGCAAGCCCAGAGGTCCCGGGGCTGTGAACTGCCAGGCCTAGAGGTGCCGGGGCATAGCCCTGGCAAGCCCCAGCACAAATTAAGCAAGGGTGATGAGTACTGCTGGGAGTACTCATCACTTTCAGGACTTGGCTCTATATAGAGAGCTCAAATGCTCCATAGAAAGCTTCGCTAGATGGTAAAGCTGGTAAAAAAAATGAGAGTTTTCCAACCCCCATTGAAAATTTAGACTTTTCAGTGAAAAACTGAAATATTTCTGTTGAAATCTGAAATGGCTCCCTCCCACTGGCGAACCTCATGGGCTCCCAGCTCAGACTGCATTTCTTACAATGCACCACCATCTCCCCTCCTGGTGGAGTTCTTGGCTGTGGTGCATCATGGTGCACCTGGCCCATAGAGGAGAAGAGGGACGTGGAACGACAGGCTGCATGAGGCTCCCTGGCAGGAAATATTTTGCTTTTTGGGTATTGGGGCTTGTTGATGAAAAACTGAAGTTTTCGATGGAAAGCAGGCACCTTTCACATAAGGCTTCATTTAGTCGAAAAGCCAGGTCTGCCTTGGGAAATGGTTGAGACAGAAAAATCTTGTGATGAGGACTGACTGGGGCAGGCCTCGTTTGCGATTGTTAATTCTGAACACTTGCTACCTCTACACCCAGGAAGTTCCCCCAGCCAGACACGCCCGCAGAAGCAACAAGTCCTTCTTGCAAGGGCTGAGCTGGAGGCGAGTAGGGTGGCCAATTTCGGTTAGATGTATTCATCACATGACAATCTTTAATTCCTGGAGACTCCAGAGGAGAGGGCTAGCTCAGTGGTTTGAGCATTGGCTTGCTAAATCCAGGGTTGTGAGCTTAATCTTTGAGGGGGCCATTTAAGGATCCGGGGCAAAAATCTGTCTGGGGATTGGTCCTGCTTTGAGCAGGGGGTTAGACTAGATGACCTCCTGAGGTCCCTTCCAACCTTGATATTCTATGAATCCTGGAGGGTTGGCAACTGTAGGTGCAAGTGCCCTGGGAAGGCTGTTGGAATTTTTCTCTGCCTCTAAAACAGTACCTCTGCCTCGGTGGGGTGGCTTTTCCCAGGCCCAGAATGCCCCTCTCTCACTCTGAGATGGCGCTGCTTGGGGAGGAAGGCCACAGCCTTCTCCACATTCATGATTTTATGCCTACGCTAGTACCTGTGGCCGGCGCTGCCTCCCTCAAGGAGAGGGTTCGGATTCGCCTCAGCTAACAGCGCTAGAGATCCAGCACGGGGCATCTGAACTGAAAAGGCACCAGCTGCCCAGAAATCAAGAGGAACTAATAAAAGCAAAAGGTGTCCATCTGGCTCTGTGCTGCTATGGAAAAACAGGCCCTGCACTTGAGTCACAGAGGGAGAGTTTACTATGCAGAAGGCCTTTGTCTTCCCTCTCTGACGGCTGCTGTCTTATTCCCAGCCCAGAATTACTGCGGAGGGGAAAGGCTTATGCTTTCAGGGCGTAAGCCGAATCCCACTGCGGTTACTGGGAGTTTTTCCATTGATTTCAATGGACTCTGGCTCTGGCCTTTTGTGCTAGAGGTCCCCGTCCCTGGCTCGATCCCAACCGATAACTTATGTGAGCATCACTGTGCCCTCCTAGTCCTGGTGTCCGGCAGCCTTGCTGACAGGACCGGCTCTCGGCACCAGCAAAACAAGCATGTGCTTGGGGCGGCACATTTCCAGGGGCGGCATTCCGGCCATCCTCTTCCCAGGAATTGAGGCTTTCGGGTGTTGCAAGGAAAAGAGCACCGGTCCATGGGCTTACTCGAGATTCACGGGGTTTACGGTACAATTGCCCGCTAGAAAAGAGAAGCTGGGCACATGGAAAGCTAGAAGAGCTCAGGTGCTGGGAACAGAAACTGGGGCTTGACCAGACAAATGTCTGCAGGGCCTAGTTCTCTTCAAGATCTTGCCATCCCTACTAATGGGACTGACCCCACTGGCTTTGGTGGAACAAGTTGTGGAGTAAGGATTACTCAGGCTAGGAAGGGTTTGCAGAGCCACTCTCAAAATCCCAATGGAGCTGAAATCAAGAACCTCTCCGAGCACAGACCTCACTGTTTCCAATCAGGTTTGCCTCTCTGGGCTCCAATCCATGCAGGGTTCAAATGGAAATCGGTACCGTTTTCAAGCTAACCAGTTTGCATCAAGCTCAGAAGCCCTCAATCCTGAATTTCAGGGGTGTGCAAGGGGCCAGCACACCTGGGAAGAGGGGAGCACATAGGGGCTAGCACAGCGTGTCAGCCAGTGCAGGGTCTTCACTGGGATACCTTGTAACCCCAATGGTTTATAGTGTCAGAACGCAGTAAGGCACCTGAGGGGAGAGATCAAACAGCTGATTAATGGATCTGCAGAGTGAAGTTCAGCCTGACAGCTGGATCCCACGTGCTGTCATAATATAATTCCCAATTCTGAACCTTAGCGTCCAAAATATGGGTACTGGCATGAATTCCCCTAAGCTTAATTACCAGCTTAGATCCTGTAGTGCTGCCACCAATCAGGACTTAGAGTAGAGTGCCTGATAAACTCTGGTCTCCCCCAAAACCTTCCCTGGGGACCCCAAGACCCAAATTCCTTGAGTCTCACAACAAAGAGGAATAAACCATTTCCCTTCCCCCCCATTTCTTCCTCCCAGCTCCTTTCTGCCCTGGGTACACTAGGAGATCACCGTGATTCAAACTCCTTGAATCACCACACAGAGAGGAATGATACCTTCCCCCCTCCTCTTTTCCCTTCACCCAGAGGCAATCCAGATTCAAACTCCGTGAATCTAAAACAAAGAGGAAATTCACTTTCCCCTTCTCCCCCATTCTCTCTTTCCCTTCTCCCCACCAATTTCCTGGTGTGTACAGACTCAGTTCCTTTGAGCCTTAACTAGGAGAAAAAAATCAGACAGGTTTTAAAGCAAAGCTTTTAATAAAAAGAAAGAAAAAAGGTAAAAGTCTATCTCTGCAATTTAGATGGTAAAAAGTTACAGGGTCTGTCAGCTTATAGAAACTAGAAAGAAGCCTCCCCCCCCCCAGCAAAATACAATTTAAAATACTTCCAGCAAACTACACATTTGCAAATAAAGGAAAACAAATAAAAAGACTATACCGCCTATCTACCTTTGTACTCACAAAATTGGAATAGAAGATTAGAGAGCCTGTAGGTACGTGTGGTCACTCTCAGAGCCCAGAGAGAGCAAAGCAAAACCCAAAAAACACAAACAAAGGCTTCCCTCCACCGAGATTTGAAAGTATCTTGTCTCCTGATTGGTCCCCTGGTCAGGTGTTTGGTTCCCTGTTTGTTAATCCTTTACAGGTAAAACAGACATTAACCCTTAACTATCTGTTTATGACACGTGCATTGACCCTGTCCTCTAAGCAAACGTGGACTGACCCTTGGCAAGGCTAACACAGAGTTCAGGCTATTTCACACTCGTGTGTCTGGATCGAGAGAGAAATTCCAGACTGGGCGCTCCTAGGGAAACCTAGAGGGACCTGTCTGTACAAATAGGTAGCGTACACAGGGGGTCAGGCTGATGCAGCCAGCCCCATTTCTGCCCCACCATCACCGCTGGAGCCCAATTCCCCCAATTGCTCTGTATGGCTGCAGCAGGCTGCCCCAGCCAAAGGCACCTGATCTGACAGGGCAGTGTCAAAAGAAGACCTGACTCTAAAGAAACAAGGACTGGTCAGAGAGACAGGGCATAAGGGCACTTTTCCAGGAGAGGCAATCTCCTCTCTCTCCTTGTCTCTGTATTTCGGCAGCACCCTGCTGCTTCCACCCAGGTGGCTTTGGGAGAAGCAAAGACTCCCATGAACGTAACTGTCAGACTCAAACACACTCCGAACAAAAGCGACACCAGACGCCATCCCGGGCTCATTCTGCGCTACTCTGGACATGACGAGGTGAGTCCCATGTGTTCTTTGCTTGTCTGAGAACCAAGCGCTTTCCCGAGCTGCTGCCCGTGGCCCTGGCTTGCACCCAGGGACCCACACGTGCTCCCCCCTGAACACAGCCCCTCTGCCAAGCAGCAGCCCAGAAAGACAGGCAGGTGCTGCCCGTGTCACAGGAAAGATGCGAGGCGCTAGGTTGCCTGATAATTGGCTTCTCTCCCTCTCCTGTGCAGGCCCAGCCACACGGATACAAGATCTGCCAGGGGAATGTGCTTTGCAGGGCTGCATGGAAAGGCACAGGGCTGGAGCCTACCCCTCCCACCCCCCGGCACTCAATGGGAGTTTCGCCTCAGGAAGGGTTGGAGAGTGAGGACTCCAACATCCTATTTCCAGCCTTGCTCCTTCCTCGAGCTCACGACGGGCAGTGAGACCCCACACAACACAAGCCCCAGGAGAGCTCCCCCGTGTCAGGGTGTAGCTGACTGTGGGGCGGCACAACAGATGTATAGATCCTGTCCAGACATTCTTATAAACTCCTGGGGAAGGAATCGACAGCGGATTGGCGGAGATCCGGATCCGGATCAGTTCAGCACCAGGGCAGGGTCCTTGCTGACAATATTCCTCCAGAGATGGCACGTTTCTGCTCATGGAGGGGATCCAAGCTCGGGAATGGGCCTGTGGTTCTGCTCAGCGCATCAGCGGCCACTGGGCGGTTGCACTGCGCAGCCACATCTTCATTGCAGGTGCTAGATCAGGGGAGAGAGAGGAAAAGGACCCCGCTAATGCAGGGTTTTGTCCTCCCCTGTGCATACAGCAGGCCAGAGTCTAGGGAAGGCAGGTTGTGTGATTAGATGTGGTCTATGGGGTTTAAGAGCGGGTCACTTGGTCCTGCAAACAATCACCCTGTTCACTGCTATAGAAGCAGTGTGTGAAGCAACTGCAGCTCACCCAGCAGGGATGTCACCATGTGGAAGAGCTTATTGGAGGTCAAAGGAGAGAAAACTCAGTCTCGGCCTGGGGCAGGCTGCTGTTTATGCCTGTTGGGACTCCCCCGGCCAGCCAGGTGTGCCCAGGAACCCAATCCCACAGTGTCATGCAGGGATTGACAAGGATCTGTGCTGACTTCTCTCTCATGAGAGCAGGCTCGGGGCCTCGGGGCCTCGGGTGGTGGAGATATTCCCGGACCTGTGTCACACGTGCTAGGTGTAGCAGAGAAACACCTTTGGGGGCAGCTCCTCAGATGGTGGGAATGGTCAGAGCTGAAGTCAGTGTCAATTCACACCAGCTGAGGACCGGCTGCTGCTTTCTTTTGGTCTTTTTGCAGAGCCATCAGATCCGCAAAGGGGGAGGGGGTTCCCAAACCCAAGCGCCTTAAAGTGCAGCCCTGCTAGCAAAAGAGCATCCAGTAACTCGTGCGGATTATTGTCTCGCTGCGGTAAAACAACGAGTGTAATTCACAGCTGCTTGGATGCAAACCCCGCTAGTGTTATGGAAGAGGAGAGAAGGATTTGGGAACTGAATTGTCCAGGTGAGGTTTTTTCATAGCTCTGGAACAGACTGAGTGGCACCCCCAGACCCCATTGTCCTAATCCCCCCACCCCCGCTTCCCTTTTGATTTGTAGGATATTTCCCGACCCTAGACATGTGAGGCATTCGCTGAGGAGCAGGTCACTGGAAGGAGGGTGCTGATGGGAAAGCGGGGACCGGGGAGAGGGGTGACAGGGGACATTCCTTCCAATTAAGGTGAAAGGGAAAGACACCAGGAACCTTTTACCGAAAGGAGAGAGAAGCGAGGGAAGGAAACACTGGTGGTTTTTAGACTTAAAAGGAGTGAAACTCTCTGATCTCGCTTCCAGTCTGGGTGGGAAGTGAAGTTGGAGGGGCAAGCGCTGAAAGAAGAGCAAATACAAAAGAGATTTTCCTTTAATAAGACAGGTTGCCCCCAATAAACCAAGTAATGAATACAAGCCCCGTCTTTCTTTTGAACCTAAGAGATGCCCTTGGAATGAGGTTAAAGAGCCATCAGCAGCCGTTGCTGAGCAGAGTGGAAAGCAACGCAAATCAGGGGCTGTGCAAACGTGTAAAAACCACAAAAAAGCGGGGGGGGGCACCAAATTTTTTTTGCTTGGGGCGGCATAAAAACTAGAGCTGGCTCTGCTTGCTGAGCAGTAGCTGCCTTGTCTGCCGTCCTCCTCTCCGGCAGGAAGGAGTAGCTCAATCAGACCGCTGCTGAATGTTGGAGCCGGGATGCTAAAAGCCTGGCCCAGGAACCAGACAAGGCCCCTCTGCTGTATTCATCCAACCCCCACACCGCTCTCCTGCAACCTCCCCTGCAATCCGTCCAGGTGCCAGCTTCGAGCACCAAGACAGAGTCGTCCCTGTGCAGCGAGCTGACTGCATAATGAAACTGACCGCGACCACAGGTCGGATTCTCTTTGCAGGTGCAGCTGCTTGGGTGAAAGGGCTTGACGCAGGAGGCTTTGTAGGCAGTGAGTGATGAAAGGAAAGGAAATGAACTAAGACTGCCTAGGGAACAAGGGCTGGTGCTGTCCCTGCTGCTCAATGTTCGAGCATAAAACGAGAACAAGCCACAGGGCAACAGTCCCGAGTTACACGCACAGTTCTTCCAGCTAGGCAGGACGGGTTTCTCCCTGCCCATGACCTTGGGCCTCGGTCCCCTTCCCGCCACTCCAGCAGTCTCCTGCTGCCCGCCTGCCTCCCCTACAGCCCCTGTACATTCCCTAGTTCTTCACATGCAGCCAGACCAGAAGCCCAGGTGAATGATACCACCCAGGCTGCCGGCAGGCAGATGGACAGACAGGCAGATATGCCAGGCAGATCCGTGCTCCAAAGTGGCTTCGTTTCCTGGGCTGTGGTTTGACGCTGACGGGCCTGTGCTGTGGGCTGGCACTTCCCCCCACTCTGAGTCGCTACCAACATCCCCCTGCCTGAGGCAGATCCCTCGTTGTCTGACCAAGGGGCTCGGGCAGCGTAAGAACGGAGGCTGTGACTGCAGCATTGCCATCTGCTCCCTGAGACCCTCCTCTGTCCTGGTGTGTACGTGGGTGGATGGCACTGAAATGGGAGCTGTGCTGGGCCCATATGCCAGTGGGAGTTTAGCTCTCCTGGGCTGACCCAGGGACAGAAATCATTGTGTTCTGGCAGGTTTGGGCTAATCCCCACTGTGCTAAAGGCTTGGACGCTCCCCAGGCTGCATGGCAGAAGAGCACACGGAGGGCATGGAGGTAGGCTGGTCCTCAGATGAGGCTCACAGCAGTAGGAGAGGATCTGTCTTGAAGGGTCTGGAGCAATGAAGGACCCAGTGGCAGGATCAGATTTTTCCTGGCTCTTACAAGGACAGGCAGGCTCCTAAAAGCACCAAACACCCTGGCTGCAATGGCACGACTCCAGGAATGTCACTGGCCCTGAGTTTTCCAACGCTTCCTGATTTGGAGTAGGTGGGAAATATCCAACCAACAGTCCCGGGCTGCGCATTTTGGGCCCTCTGCTTCCAATCTTCCAGCGATAGCCCAATCCCACAGCGATAGTTCTGGCGGGCCCCTGGGACTGAACTGATCCTGGGGCTTGCATGCCAGTCCTGTGAGCTGGCTCCCAGCTGAGTGCAGCACGTGCGAGGAAGCTGGCTTTGCCACAGCCCGTGCTGTGTCTACTGCATGGCTAAACAGGGGCTCCCCTCTCCTGGGTCAGCCGAGCACCTTCCATGACATCTGAGGGCGTTAGAGGTTCAGGATCTAGCTACAGTGCAATCCGGGGGAGGGGGGAGAGGTGACTGCAGCTCTAGCTGGGCTAAAGACAGCGAAAATGCAGTGGCAGGGCTGGCTCCAGGCACACCTGTGGGAGGGCCACCGGAGTTGCGGGACCGGCGAGCGGCAGAGCGCCCCCCGCGGCGTGCCGCCATGCTTGGGGCAGCGAAATGGCTAGAGCCGGCCCTGTGCAGTGGCAGGGTTAGCAGAAGCCATACCAGCTGGCCCAGAATGGTGGGTACCTACCTGAGGTCCTAGTCTCCATGCCACTGCTCTATCGCTCTATCGAGCCCTGCTAGCTGGCTGCTGGCCTATCCTACAGGTGCTGCCGTCACCCCTTTGGCTGCAATGTAGAAATGCCCCGAGCCACATTCTCTGCTCCCTTCACGCTGCTTTCACCCTGCCTTGGCCTAGAGATGGCCCCAAAGCAGAATGCCAGGGAAGAGCCTCCTTTGAACTTTCGAGCTGTCCAGCTCAGGGGCCAAGCAATAGCTTTGCCTAGATTTCCGAGCCGCTCGTCCTTCCTCTCCCGAGTTGTGCTCATCCGGGCTCTGCCTGAGCTGGAAAAGGCAGTGGGGGCTGGGGAGAAAGGCCAGCAGCTGAGAGGCAGCGCATCAGAAGTGCTGACGGAGCCGGCACCCGGGCCAAGCTTAGCAGGTGAGGCTGGCTCATTGCACAGCACACGGTGATGATAATGCAGCACAATAACTTTGCAACAGTGACACAGAGGACTTAAGCTGCAGGGGCAGCAGCAACCTTGGGGATGTGAAACTGCTCTGAGAGCCAGCGATGGGTGGAACAGAGAGGAAGGGCTGGAGCGCAGGAATGACTGTCCCATTCCACTCCAGAATTAGCTGCATTTCCATGGTGATCGCTTGACGCAAAGAGCCAGATTCTGAGCTGATTCCCACCAGCAGCTCCCTTGCCCTGAATGGCGTTGCTCCTGATTTACACCAGCACAAGCGAGAGCAGAAGCGGGCTCGGGGGCTGCAAAGCAATGGGATTCTTCCGGGTTCTATCAACGTGGTGTTAGTAACTGGCCATATTTCTAGCCACCCCAGAGGTGGCTGCATTTTAGCCGTGGGTGAGCGAGCTCCCTATATAGAGACTGTAAAGCAATGAGCTTCTGTGCTAGATACTTGTGTTAATAACAACAGAACATCTTACAAAGAAATCCTCTCTCTGGGTGCAGTGTAATGGGCTGTCCGATTCTCTGAGGCAGGCCAGTACAAGCCAAAGTGCATCGATCTGCAGAGGGACTGACAGCTTTTCCATTTTAAAACAGACCTCAGCCCATCTGTGCTTCAACCACCATGTTAAAATAACATGTGTGGTGCCTGCTCTGACATGCAGGGAATTCTGTTCTTGCTGGGGGCGGGTTCACTGCAAGACACTGTTGTGGCCTCTCCTCCCTCTGGCCCCGAGAACCTGACTGCATGGACGGTGCATGGGAACAGTGTGATGATGTCAGGTTTCAAGGCAGCTTGGAGCTGCGTGGGCCTAGCTGCATGGTAAGAGATGCCAGGCCACTTGCTGGGAAGGGAGGGGGCAAGGCAGGAAGGAAGGTCCTGTCAGCCTCCGCCCCAGCACCCAGCCACAAGACAGATTGCTCTGAGCACGCAGGCAGGATATAGCATGGCCGACTCCACACGTGAGTCACATCCTACCACACCCAGGTTCGCTTCATTCCTGCTGCAGATGAGGTCACCGGGGCTATGACTACACCATGGAAACTGTGCCATCCTAGGTCCCTAGTGTCAAGGCAGCGTACGCCGGCAGAAGGGGTTTTCTGCTGCCAGTGTAGGATCACCAACTCCCCAACCAAACTTAACTCTGCCCACCGAAGCCCTCTTCTGGCTGCACAGCCGTGTCCGCACTGGGATGTGATAGCTATGGGGGGTCAGGGGAGTGGTTTTATTACCCACTCACCCATCCCGACAGACCATGCCAGTGTCACTCCAGACCAAGCCTAGATCACTAACTGGCTTCTGTCCCTTCCAGGTGTAGCTGTGTGATCAGCTAAGTCTTTCCTCCTAGTGAGAGGATGGCCCCGAAAGCACTGCCCTGGGTGAGAGGCACCTGTAACCTCACCGCCCCCAGCAGCAGCAGCAGGATGGGATGGGATAGGATAGCACAGACAGCACTGATGGGACCATGGTTGTGAGTAGAGGAGGCTTGGGCGGACCAGCACTGCAGGCACTCTGTTGTGAGGGGACAAATACCGTCATGTAGACACACTGAACTGGAGTAGTGGGAGCTGGTCAGACGAACGTGTACGTCAGTCCCTCTGTAGCCCAGACAGGCGCCTCGGAGATGGCCAATGCAAGGACGCCCCTACATCAGCCTCACACCCAGTTTTGATTTCCGCTCCTTCCCCCCAAGGCCCTGTCTGCACTCCAGCTTTTCACTGGGTCTGTGATTCCTTGGGAAACATGGGTGCTCCAGCCACGCTTTGCTTCCCAACAAGGCAAATACGAACCACCAGCTAGCTGTGCCCAAGACTGCCACATGGCGGTCTTCCTGGAGTCTGGTTCCAGACCTCATACCGCTGCACAGAGGTGATCCCCAACCACCTGCCTATGACGGGGAGGCCAGGTGTCCATCCATCCATCCAGCTCTCTGTGAGAGGGCACTGCTCCACCTGGTAATGCACGCCCCCATGGCATTCTGTACCCTGCAGGAGGTGAGAGCTGGCCAGATGTTCCCAGACTCTGCCAGTCCAAACACAGGCAGCATGGCTGGTGGAAAAAGCAGCCGTGGCAATCAGGGCAGATGAGTTGCTCACAAGTGGGTACCAAACTCTGATTGCTTGAGCAGTGCAAAGAGAACCAAAGTGGGACCATCTTACCCAGCCTGCCAGGAAACAAAGGCACAGGCAGAAGGGTAAAGAACCCCTCTTTATTGAAACATTGCCTGGCACAAAAGTACAGATTTTGGATCTTTTTGAAAGAAAGAAATTGTACAAAAATCTAATACTAAACTGCGCTGCCCAGGCTAGGTCTGGCTCCATGTCAGTTTTTAGCTGGGTATTAACACGTATTGACATGTCTATAAATTCTAGTGTAGACAGGACACAACCCTTTGTTACTAGATATGCTTAACCCCAGGCTGGCCTCGCGGCTGGGTAGAAATGTTTGGGGTGTAGATTTTAATGGCCAGAAGGGTCCATTGTCACCATCTCATCTGACACCTTATTTCCAGTTTGAATTGCTCTAGCTTCAACTTCCCACCGTGGGAGCTTGTCTGTACACGAGCATAGTCAGTCATGTTCATTAACACGCGCCAAACCAGGACTCAAGGGTATTCAAGGGGAGATAGACCCGCGGTCCAAGTGCAAAAGGAATGTAAACAGCAGTGCCGGGATTCGATTTTGACACTCACCGGTGTCATTAGTAGCAAAAGGAAGGAGTGATGGACAATATCATTTTTAATAGGCTGTGTCTATTTAACCTGTTAGCAGAGTTCCCCGCTGCACCTTTTCCCACTTCAAAAAATGATCTCTAGACTATTGTTCCTCTTGGATGCCTGACATCACCTTTGTATAGAACCATCACAGATCAACCACCCCCTCCCCGCAAAACCCCACCTCTCTATAGTTCTCTGCATATGGACTTTAAAGAAATACATGGAAACTTGTGACCCGCTGCAAAAAAGAGGGTGGGGGAAACAGATTTTATCAGAAGAGAAACTGAGGCAAAGAGGTGAAATTCCTTGGCTGAGGTCACCTAGGGAGTCAAAGGCCAGGGCAGGTCACAATCTCCGTGCCTCAGTTTCTTTAACTGTAAAATGGGAAGAATGTTCCTGTAGCAAATCCACAGTGGCTTAGAACGTCCTGGGGGTCTCTGTGCTGTGCCTCACGATCACCCAGAATGTCAGGGAAAAAATCTCTCCTCCGAATGCACAGGACTGTACAAGTTGTGCTAAAAGAGAACTTCCATGAGCTGTTTTCAGTACAGGGCCTATGACACAGAGCTCAGCAGTGCTGATTGCAGCCAGCAGAGGGCAGCGGAGCCCAGACCCACTGGGCAACGTACTGCAATACAAACTCTCATTTTAGTTTCCTTGCATTAGCTATTTGGTTAGTGAGGGCTGCGAAGCTGCTCCTCTAAAACCCGCACGAGTTTTGGACCCGCGCCCTGTTCAGCCTGGCTGATGAGGCTTCCAAGAGGCCTCATTATGCGTCCCTAACCCACAGGCTGGCAATAAACACTTGCGGAGGCCACCAGCCGTATGGGGCAGGTTGCATGACAGAAACACTTTGCAGCTGCCAGAGGCAAACTGCCTGCAGCCGGGGGCCTTCTGGTCCCTATGTGACAGCGCCATTGCCCGGGCGTCTCAGCCCAGCTCCGGAGACCCGCTCAACACCTGAGCGACAAATGTTGGAGGAAAGGCTGGTGGGGAGGACAGAGCAATGACATACCAGGGTGGGGGGAGGGAGGAAATCTAGGGCGAGGCCCTGCTGCCATCAAAGCCGACTGACTTCAAACAGCAGCAAGGATGAGCCTCCCCTACACAACAGGACTAGTTCCTGCTCCAACCTGATAGGAATGAAACAGCAATTGAGGTGTCCTCCCCTCCCCCTTCCAGGACAGCAGCTCCTTCTCATGGGAACACTGTGGTGGGGGAAAGTAAAGGCTTCTCGTTCAGTGCCTCCATCCCGTTTGCCCCTCCGCTGTAAACAGACATGCTGAGCTGAGTCAAGCAAGGACTGGACCCTCCGTAGCGGATTCAGACAGGGCCTTAAGCGCCTGCTTCGCTGTATTCCCTGTTGAGCAAAGCCCTTCCCCTGGGATCTCATCGCGGGCAGAGACGGCCGCTTTGTTCCATATGTAAGTGGTTTGCTGGATTGGGGCCGAAATGAGGAACTACCACTGCATTTCGCACTGCATGAGAGAGAGGAACCACTTCGGCTCACTCCCCCGCCCCGTTCTGCGGAGGGGGGAGCTGCGCCATGGCCCGCTGGGGCATCCCACGAGAACCCAGCGGCGCGATCTGTCTCTCAACAAAGCCAACAAGGGTACGTCTACACTGCCATAAACCCCCCACGGCACTGGGTCTCTGAGCCTGGGTCAACTGACTCAGCTGGATGCCAGGCTCTGGGACCCAGCCCCTTGGGTCCTTCATTGCAGCATAGACAGACACTTGAGAGTTTAGCCATTGGGTCCAGTGGATAATACAATGGGCTGGGACTCAGGAGACCTGGGTTCTATCTCTGACTCTGCCGGTGCCCTTGGGCAAATCGGTTCCTTTCCCACTCTTCTTGTGTATTTGGGATACGAGTTCTTCTGGGCAGGGGCTGATTCTCACTAAGGGTCTGTACAGAGCAGAACACAACCGGGCCTGGTCCTGCCAGGGACCCTCTCGGTGCTGCTGTAATAGACAGAGCTACTTCTGTAGGAGCATGGGAGCAGGCCCAGCTCTCTCTGAGCACCAGTCCTCCACCAAGCCACATCAGCCTGTGAACTTTGGCCTCCTGGGAACCAGAGGAAGAGGAGACAGGGCCAGGTGAGGGGGAGGAAGGAACCAGAGGAGGGGACATGCTGAATGGGGGGGGCGGGAGGGGGACAGGGACAGAAAATACCTTTATTCCATGTCTACATGTTCAAATGCAACAGGAAAGAGAAGAACACAAACCCCAGTGGGATCTGATCCCTTTGTACGATGTCTTACCCTGGTACACTCATGCCTACGCAGCCCGTGTGAGGATCTTTCTGCAGCCCATGCGCCTGTCAGTAGCCACTGGGGAGAAGCAGCAGCGCGTCACGTTTGCACATGGCAGGTCGGGAAAAAAAGACAGCAGCCGCAGTTCCTGTTCCTGTGACCGACCGGGAGACGGCGCTGACTGAGGGCCATGCACAGGCAGCGTGGATCAGAGGGGCCCAAATGGGAACTCCAGGTCCAAGCACACCCAGGCGCTGACTCTGGTTCTGTTTGCGGCAGAGCAGCCAATGCCCAGACCCTGGGTTCAGCAGCGCTAGCCTAGACTACGCCTGCCTCTTCTCCCCAGCACGCAGCCCTCCGCCAGCTAACAGGGAGGGCGCATGGGAAGCTGTCACCAGTTCAGGAACCACAAATGTTTCTGGACCTCACAGCCTCCCTCCCACTCCCTGGTGTCTGAAGCCAAAACATCAGACGAGCTCAACGAAAATGTTCCTCTAGGAAGGAGTCTGGTGTCCTGACTGGGCCAGGCCAGATGCCACTAATGCCCATGTAAGTCAAGAGTGAAGTCAACGGCCCTAAACCCACAGGCACCAGCTCAGAGCCGAGCCAGATTTCACCGGCTGCACCTCTCAACTTGCTTCTGCAGCAAAAAGGGGGGAGTTCGGTGGTTTGTGGAAGTCAACACGAATTAGAACTCGTCTCTACAGCTCTCTGATCCGCCCCCACAGCTTCCAGGTCGGCTGGCCTAAGTACGGGCTACGCTATAAAAAGCAGAGACGTGAAACGCCCACCCATCCCTGGGACCGATTAGTTGGCCACAGCCGGGAGTGCAATCCAGCCCCCGATGTGCCCGGGGCAGCTCTGAACTGTATCCATATTGGGTTCACTGCTACTTGATAAAGGCAGGCAGATCCTTACACACACTGTAGTCAACAAGATTTCACTCTAGTTCCTTGGGACAGCAATCTCCGTCCTGTCCCCATACCCCAATAAACCTTGCTTGGTCACAGCTTTTAGTACGTTATAGCCCAATTATGGCTCTCCCCGGGGGACCAGTTTATATTGACAAGAAAATGGGTCCGATTCGGATCTCGAGCTCCATCAGCGAGAATCAGGAGTAATTACACTTTACGTCACCAGGTAGAACCAGCATGAGGGCCTGGTTCCGCACGCAATTACCTGGAGTAACCCCTATGACCGGGTGTAGGCCCACTGAAGTCAAAGGACTGCGCTCACTCCTCTGCCAGAGTGAATGTAAAATGCTCCAGATCAGAACAAGGGAAGGCGCCCGCTCAGCACCCAACGGAAGTCAAATCAACAGGACTGAAGCATGTGTTAAAGTGTTCTGCTGCATTAGGGCAAAAGGTCGACGCAAGGGGGCTGAATTGCTGCTCCCTCCAGCATAAATGAAGAGTGACTCTGCTCCAGTCAATAGATTTACACCATGGCAAAACTGGAGTAAGATGAGAGGAGAATCAGGTAAAGTGTGCAAAGCAACGGAGAAGCAGGTCAACCGCAACGATCCAAAGCACTGACCCACTGCAGAATCGGGCCCCTTGATTGTAAAAGGGTTCCTCCAGATTTACATCAGTGCGAGCGGCCCAAAGCCTGCGTGTGTTCCCCCAACCTGGGCACTGCTCATTAGGTCATTTCCAACGCCTGAATTAAAGAGACAAACCCACCTAACTGGAGAATATTCTTTAAAATGAAGTCAGAGCCTTCTTTTGGAGCAGAGATGGGTCCCTGTTCCCTGGGGGGCCCATGGAGAGGCAGGAGGGGGAGCAAAGCGAGGCATTTGCACTAAGTGATCACATTTATTTGAATATTTTTTTTGTGTTCTAAAATTGGTTACAGAATAAATACCTGTGCCTTATAGCAGGAAGTCCACTTTTTTTTTTATACAAAGTGCTTGTTACAGGAAGTTGCATCAGCGATACACGGGAAGGGGCGTGTGCAACTTGGCGACGCTTCCCCCCCCGGAAACTAAAACAGAAATATTTTTTCTTATTTATTCTTTTTTTTTTTAAAGTTTCTTTTCCCTTTTTTTTTGTTTTTGTTTGTTTGTGCATTAAATCTCCTGCCATTGTGTATTTACAAATCTTCAAAAGAAGGAAAAAAAAAAAAGCCAGGATGCATGATAAGTGGCCTTTCCACACACACACACAGAAAAAGATAAGCCTTGTTTTAAAAAAAACAAATCCAAAATCTACAAGTATCGTTTCTTACTGAATCAATGATAGAATTTTTTTTTTTAAGGGAAGGAAAAAATAAGAATTAAGCAAACCAAAAAGAACCCACAGACACTGAAATAGAAAAGGAGCCACCATCCCTCTAAGTTTTCCAAACTAGAAAGTAGCAGGTACATGTGAAATTCGAAACCAGGTGTCTGATTGAAAAACCTCATTCACTTCTTTTCATTAATTTCATCCTCATCTTTTTCCAGCGAAGGGAGGAATTTTGAAAAAATTAAATTAAAAACCAATATTAAAAAAAAAAGAGAGAGAGAGAGATGAGAGAAAAGAGCCTCCCAAATTCCGAAGAGGTGGGAAGGAAGAAAATTGGGTGCGATTTAAAAAGAAAGCAACAAAACTGGATTTTTAGCTCCGAATGTGTAATTAACAACACTCTATGGGGAGTCTGATGGTTAACTGGTGACGTAGTGTTTGGTGGAAGGTTGGCCGTAGACTCTATAGAAATCCTGCCGCCCGTGCTGCTGGGATGCGTCAATCCATTCCCTCACGGCAAGTCCGGGAAGCGACTGAGGAACAGCCGGAGCAGGGGGGAGCGGGTGGGAGTACTCCTGCGAAGAGACTGTCCAGGGGAAGTGACCCGACCTGGGGTACGGTTGGTGCCCGCTGTGGTTGGACACCGAGGAACAGTAACAGTTATCCACAGAACACACGAGGATCTTGCGTCCGCCGTACTGGGATAGCACAGACTGCTGAGATGACGTGCTATTGGGATAGTGAGACGGGTTGAAGACCGAACCAGAGTGGACTGGCTGCGGGCCACTGGGCAGTCCGACAATGTGCTGCGTGGAGGTACAAGGCACCATGGATTGTGCGGACTGGCCCTCACCAGCAGAAGCCCCCTGGCTCATATACTGGCTAGCCACTGTCCCGGACGATGGCTCTAGGAAGCTGCCTTCGGGGAAGGCCGCGGAGTGCTTGCGTTTCTCCGCTCCAGAGCTGCTGACGCTAGGGCACGGGTACATGGGGACGCTCTGTAGGAATGGGACCGGGGTGCTGAATGGACCTGGATGAGGAGAGAGAAAAGACAAAACGGCCAGATCAGAAACCAGCGCTGGAGTTCAGGAGCCAGAGCGGAAAACTAACAACGGCTCAGAGAAACAACAAGACCAAAGGCGCCAACTCCGTGGCTGGAGCACCCACCAGCCACTCGCCGATCAGCCCCGCTGACCAGCTCCTCCCCCCCAGCACCTCCCACCTGCCGCCAATCAGCTGTTCAGGGGGCCCCCTGATTGGCTCCTTCCCTCCCCCCAGTGCCTCCCCCCTGCCACCAATCAGCTGTTCAGCAGCAGGCGGGAGGTGCTGAGGAGGAGGGGGACAAGTGAGGGTGGGAGGAGGCAGGGCAGGAAGGGAGCACAGCACCTCCTAGGCCATTGGTGCGGTACTGACTTGGAAGAGAGAGCACCCCCTACTGAATCACAACTAGCTCTTCTGGAAGCATCGAATAGCCCTTGGTGGTCTCCCAACCACTTCCAGCCTGGCCCATCGCCAGTGACACTTTACACATGGCACCGCTGGCTTGCAACTGCTTCTGGGGTGGAGGTAAGCAGCCAGGCAGATCAGTTAACATTCGGCAACAAGGCAGAGAGGAGATTTTGACCCAGGACACATGGGCAAACTGCAACTTCCAGGAAATACTCCAGAGGATTTTAATTGTTGCCCATGCTGAGCCCCGGGTTTGCAGGTCTTCCCAACCAAGAAACTGTCAGGAAATTGGCTTCAGCCAATCCAGCTAGCGTCAAGGCCTTTGGGAGAGACCTACCAGGCCATCCTGTCTCCCACCCTAAGCTAGCGGGAAGAGGCAACTCCCACCCCATCTGCTCTCCTGAGCCAGCCCACTAGGACCTGCAGACTCCTGTCAGTACCAGTCCCTCCCTGCGGGCAGGAGCTCTCCAGTTACTACAGAGAATTCTTTCCTGAGTGCTGCTGGTGAGTCTTGCCCACGTGCTCAGGGTTTAGCTGATCACCATATCTGGGGTCAGGAAGGAATTTTTCTCTAGGGCAGGGTACAGAGGCCCGGAGGATTCTCTGCAGCTTGAGGTCTTCAAACCACAATTTGAGGACTTCAGTAACTCAGACATAGGTTAGGGGTTTGTTATAGAAGTGGGTGGGTGAGATTCTGTGGCCTGTATTGTGCAGGAGGTCAGACTAGATGATCATAATGGTCCCTTCTGACCTTAAAGTCTATGAGTCTATGAGGATGCTCTCCATCCTGCACAGACCGCAGTGGCCCAATCTGAGAAGCAGGCAAGAGCCCAGCGAGCAGGGGGGCTGCAGAAAGGATCCGAGAGGCAGGCGCTGACACTCCCGCTGCAGAGCCCCAGCTTGCGTTCTGAGAAAGCAGGCAACGGAGCTTACCGGGGCTGTCTGACTTCCTCTCCTGCTACTGCAGAGTCAGTTCCACCCTGCTCTCCCAGCAGTCCCTTCTCCCTGCAGCCCTGCCCGAAGCGTCGCTGCCACGTTCCAGAGAGGGCGGGCACTGGAACCGGACCCCCCCCAATCATCACACTCGTCCAGAGGGAGGGAGCTGGAATCCACACCCTCGGCAACCATCCAAAGAGAAGGGATGGAATTTGCCCCATGCACCGAGGCGAGGGCCCACAGGGAAGGAGGAGCTGGAAGCCGGTTTCAGAGCCGTGGTCAGAGCTGTAATTACAGGGCCATGGTCCGGTTCCAGCCCTCCCAAAGCCTGTTCCCAGCACTAGAGCTGCACTGATGTCGGCCAGCGTACAAGGCGAACCTCGGCTGGGTCTCTTGGAAGTGCAGGGGTCCGTACACCAGCCAAACATTACCTCACCCTCCTTGCCGAGCAGCTGCTGGCTAGGGACGCTCTGCATTAGTAGTGCAGCCATTTGGCAGGGCCCAGGAGCAAGAGGAGCAGTGCGAGAGGGCAGGCAAGAACCACAGAGCCTGGAGAAGCCAGATCTGGGGCTAGCTCAGTCACCCCTGTGTGTGAGGCAGCTCTGCAGTCCCAGGCGTAATTTCAGGAGCCCCTGCCTGGTGGCGATGCTAGCCACCACAGGGTGTTAATTATTCTGGAAACTAGTGGGAGCCATGGGGTTTGTCTGTGTCCAGCAGCCTCAATACAGAATCCCATCTACATCCATTAGAGAGGATTTCTGCCTCCTCTTTACCTAAAGGGGCACAACAGTAGACTTCCAGAGTAACACCATTGATTCCAAAGCCATTTGCAGGAGAAGAATCAGACTCAGATTTCTACCTTGTAACACGGAGCCAAGTTCTAGTTGACCATGCGGACCTGCAGGCCTCTTGCTAACAGAGAGGCAGAGTTATGTCTGCTGACTCACCTTGGCAGCCAGACCAGGTGGGCCCTATTAGCTCCAACCCAGGGCTACGAAAGAAGACAAAGGGAACTCAGGACAGGGATAAAGGGGTCCTGCAGAGACAAACTCTAAGGTCAGCCGGTTGAGGTTTCTTTTGTTGTCATTTAAGTTAATGCTAAAGGCAAATGACAGAAAGGTAACCAGATACCATGGTGATGGGAACCAGAGATATAGGTAAATTTGGCTCAGATCCTGTGTGTTCTGTGATTGGAACAGGGTGGGAAAGTCACCTGCATAACCATTTTCTGTTACTACTTTGGGAGAGCTGGGACAGTAATTAAAAAGACTAGCATCTATTTAAAAGAATTCACTCCAGTCCCCTTTTGTATTAGCTTCTGAGCAGCCTTCAAGAGACAGTGCATTTTACTGGCACAAATGTTTGCAGAAAGCAAACCTAATATTCACACAGGTGCATGCGCAGCAGTTGTGCGTGGGCACCCGGCACGGAGTTGTGCCGCCTCTTTTGATTTCTAAACCTGCTTGTCCATCAGGGTTCGCCCAGAGAAGCTGGTACAGCCAGCATCTGTGCACAGCATTTCAGGACAGGAAGTTGCATATGAGCAGCTCTGATCACCACTGCCCAATCCTCCATCCTCCCACATGCCTTCCCGCCAGACACTGTTCATAGTCCTCCTTGCTCGATTAACTCTATGTTAGCCTGGAAGATCCTTGGGCCGGGTGAAGCCCCAGAGGTGCCCATGGCACTATATATACACAACAAATGACGCCATAACCGATGGAAATGGCATGTAGGGAGGGAGAATGCAGTTATCCAACCTGGCCAGGGCACCAGTGCTATCACTTGTCCTGGGAAAAGGGGCCAGGGATCCTTAATGATTGCTTAAACCAGAACTCTCATCCAGGTGATCCAGATCATAGTCCCAGGACAACCTGCGCTGGAGGCTAGTTCTGCAAGTTGCCTGGTGGCTGCAGCGGACCCAGGGAAGGGCAGCAGAGTGTCAGGAGATATTGATCTCAGGGCGCAGAGCGCTGCGTGACAAGGCCAGTGCTTCAGGGGGATGTCTCACCTTCCAGCAACTTCCTCAGCTGCTTCTCCTTCTTGGCGATCTCGTTCAGGAAGAGCTTGGAGTTGAGGTGGCCGATCTTGGGAGGCGGCAGGCTGCCGCCCGTGCAGTTCTGGGTCCTTGATGAACCGGCAAGGAGAGCAAAAGGACTTATTAAAAGCGTCGAGCTTCCCCTCCTCTCCCCTCACCCCCACCTCCCCCACACTCTGCCCGGCTCCCATCTCTCCCCAAGCCTTTCCCAGAGGCTGACAGCTGCTGAACATCTGCCAGGCAGCCTCATCTGTAATTAGCTCCGCTTCAGCCAGGGACGGAAAGGCCTTTATATCAGCCAGTCCCTCTCCTGGGCGCCATTTCCTGGGGCTTTGGCCAGCCTAGTTTTAAAAGGGCCTTGTGGTGCGACTCCCCCAACCCCCATGTACTATTTCCCCTAGGAGACGCCCCTGCAGCCGGACACGGCACAGGCAAGACGTTGCTCCTGATATCTAGCCTGCATTTCCTTTCCATTCAAACCATTACCCCCAGGCAGATCCCAGGGTACCATCTGACACTGGCCTCCTCCCTTCTGGGGGTCTTATGCACTGTGATCACAGCCCCTCATTTCCAGCTCTTTTAATCTCTCCTCCCAAATCAGTCTGTGGCTCTCTTCAGAGCTGCCCTTCGATGGGAGGCGAATGCATCTGTTAGGGCCCTTCCCAGGCCTGACCATGTCACAACTAGGGCATGGACTTCCTCAGGGTGCCCTGCGTGCGTCTCTGCAGCCAGCAAGTAGGCAAGGGCCAGGCTGGAGAGACCAAGAGGCGCACACTGCAGGGGTGGGGACCGCGAGTCCTCGCGGTGCTGGTAGTTAGGCCCAGGGATGGATCCACTGAGCTAACAGGGATGCGTCTTGCACTCACTCCCATCTGATGGGGGCTCACTCTTCTGGAAGAGCGTGTGACTTTTCTGCTCACCTTCCTCCCCACCCCAGATAACGGCTCTGGATCATACAACCACCACGCTTTCTACTTCCACAGCGCTTCTCGGCTGAGGATCTCGAAGCACTCTGCACGTGGCAATGACTCAAACCTCCCAAACCCCTGGGGGGTAAATTCTTTGCTCCATTTTTCAGAGGGGAGAAACTGAGGCACAAGGCAGGGAAGTGACTTGCCCAACATCACTCAGTGAGAGACGGGCCTAGAAGCCACGTCGCGCGAGGCTTAGCCCTGTGTCTAAGCCACACTCCGTAGCCCTGCAACACAGCCTGACAATGCCTCCGACCCCACCCTCGCTCAAGAACATGAGTTGCCAAGAGACTAGCTTCTTACCTGTCCATTAAGATTTTCACTGACTTGGTATTCTGCGAGGGAAAGGAGAAACTCTGGTCAGTGGCTGCTGTGTATCGTGGCTGCTGTGTCCCGATGCACCTCTTCCGGGACCTGCAGCCCCCCCACCCTACTCGCTCTAGGCCTGGCTCTCTCCTGAGCAGAGATCATGCCAAATTGCCGCAGGGGGGCATGAGATGCGGATAAGTCACCCGCCGGGAGCTGGGACGGGACAGAGTCACCTGGCACCGGTGTTACAGTTCAGGAGGAGGCTCTCCAGGGCTGAACGGCTAACGCAGCACTGCCCACCCCCCAGCTAGCTTCACCGCCACTTCCCCAAACAGCAGCCTTCGGATTCACCTCTGGGAAGGGATCTGGGGCCCTGGCCTTTCCCACTGGCTGTGTTTGCAACTGGCCACAGCGCTCCCCTCTATCAGGGCGTAAATTCCCGCTCATCAGCTGGATTCGGCCAGAGATTTTCCCAGCTTCCTTTAAAGCCTCTTTACTAAGGAAGCCAGCACAGGCGACAGCAGCTCAGGGGTTGATCATCCGCCTTAAAGAAGCAGAGCTGTCGGGGCCTGCGAGCAGGAGATTACCACCAGAGGAGGGTGAGGGGAGGGGAGGGGAGATACTGGCCCAGCCACTACTTCAACCCAGCTTCGAGGCCGAGAAGGGCCCCTTAATCAGTCGGATTCCACCTGGGGAGTGAGGTGAGGCAGAGGGATCGAGCGCTTTGTGCACCAGCTCAATCGGGGTTTGGGTGGGAGGTCCTAAAACCCACCCAGGCTCAGGAAGGTGAGAGATCCTGAGGATCCCCCTTTTCTGTTTAGAGACGATCCACTCGATGTCTCCCCCACCCCCAACCCCTAACTCTGCTGTGAGACTTGGACTTTGTTCCTGGCCCATCCCCGGGTTGGCTCATTATCCCCACGGGCCATGACACGGGCAGGGCCAACCACTGCCAGCCTATCCCAGGAGAAACCAGCTAATCCACAGCAAGGACTGAGGAGCGTCCCAGCTTACAGCTGAACAAACGGGCCGGTGGGCTGGAAAAGCTATTCCGGCCACCGGGAAACTGGGGCCAAATTAGACGCTTGAGAGGAGCCGATCCTGCCTTGTCCCCTGCCCAGAAGACCCCTCCCCTATGGCGCTCCACCTCCTCTTCCAGGCTGGGAGATGGGGGTATCGATGGTGTGAGGAGAGCTGGCATGGGAGAATCACGAGGTTACTCTGCTTCCAGCCCATCATTAAACTCGAGTGTCTTTGTTCTGGGGGGATATGTTCAGGTCAGGGACCCTGACAAAGTAGTTTCTGCCCCAAGATGTCCCCCATCCCTCTCCTACTCTGTTAGAATCCAGCCACCAGCCCCGTTATCCCATGGGCTCCCCCTCTGCTCTCCCATGGCCAGGTGGCCCCCTCCCGGCACCTTCATGAAGTTGATGTCCTCTGTCTTGTCAAACATGACCTGGACGGAGCTGAGCAGCTTCTTGGCCTCCTGCATGCGCTCGTTGAGGTGCAGCACCTGGGCTGCGTTCTCGTTGCAGAACTTGGCCTGGGCCTTTTCCAGGATCTCCATGGTCTTGCGCAGGTCCTCGTCCAGGAGCTGGTGCATCTTCTCGTACTGCAGGCGCACCTCATCCTTCAGCTGGCTCACCTTCTCCTGCCGGAGGGGAGGAGAGAGCGCCCAGGGTCAGCGCCCGCCACGCCCGCTCGCTGCAGAGCCCTGCCCACCACCCTCGCGGAGGGAGGGAGGGACGGGGACAGGGCCCGCTAGTGCTTTGCTGACATCCCTGGCCTGCCCTGCTGCTCCCCACCACCTGTCTCTTGACAGGCCGGCCCTTCGGCTTCGCCTCAACCCATTGACCAAGATATTCAGGGCTGTGGAGGCATTTACAGGAGGGAACAGTGTAGCCCTGAGGGTCAGGACGCCTGGGTTCCATTCCTGGCTCGGGGGCGGGGGGATTGGCAGGGTGAGCTTAGGAGTGATCACAGTGGATTAATCAGTGTCGCCCACCCAGGCCTAGCTTCTAACAACCCAGAGAACAGCCTTTTCCTGCCCTCTGCCCCACCCTGCACTAACTCCATCCTGCAGCCTCTGCCATGCATGGGAAGGCCCGTGATGGGTGGAAGAGCAGTTCCAGGGCCATCTGCCAGCTGGACCGTCCCTGGCCGTGCAGCAGAGCAGCCTGGAAACCGCAGAGGTCCTAGGGCAGTGTGGAGGCTCAAGGCCTCTGCTGGGATAGCGAATTCCCTCCAGATCCAAGCAGATCGCCTGGGGTGTATGGGGCCTCAACTCTGCCCCAGAGCAACCAACTCCACCAGCGAGGGGAGCTGTCTCCAGGGCCCGTTCAGGACTTGGTTCCTCAGCTGAGCCTACCCGCCGAGTGGCCAGATCCCTCCACGATCACCGGCTTGAGACACCACTCCCCCCGGTCAGTTTCACCCAAAAAGCTTTGCTGACATGGGTTGGGCCAGAGACAGCGAGCTAGAGCTGAAAGGCTCCACCTGCCCCCTGCTCTGCCTGAGCCCCCCAGGGGGGTGACCTGCCATGCCATGGGGCCATCAAGAGGAGGGGGGCGGATGCTACAGATTTTCCCCTACACAAAATATTAACCTCAATCTCCCCTCTCCTGTGGATTTCGGCACGCCCCCCCCCACCGCCAACCCTATATAAGGGTCTCGCACATCTGGGTCCCATGCCCTGCCCAAGGAGGCACTGGCATCCTGCTTGGCTTGGAGTGTATTAAGATAGTTCCTTCTCCCACCCTCCCAACACGCCCCCACCCACGCTCCTTCCTCTTCCATGGCGCTGGGGGAGAGCAGCGAGAACGCCCAATAGCCTGATGGAGCTGGGGACAGGCAGAGAGGCTGCGTGGACCAGCAGCGAAAAGCTCTTGTACCAAATGACTTTCCCCCACTTCCCTAACCAGGGCTGCCTGGCTGGCACCTGAGGGAAAAGGCACAGAGAGACGAACCTAGCCCCCCAGCGTCTGAGCAGGGTGCCCCCTCCTCCACAGCGAGGGCAGCCCCACATCAGCCCCTTTGCTCCCCACACCCTCTCTTAGCCACGGCTTCCCTTGGGGGTCCACTCTGGGTACTGACTCCCTTTCCCTCCCCCAAGATCCTAATGAATCCGGATGACCAGCAGCTCCGGGAGACCTCCCACCAGCATCGGGCCCCTGCTGGACCCTCAAGCAATGCAGCTCTAGGGTGACTGCCCTGGCCCCAAGCAGAGAGTTAACTCCAGGACAGCTGGACCTCTGTCCCCCTAACCCCAGCACGCCCAGCACAACCGAGCCGCAGGCGCCTCGAGGACGGAAAGCGATGCCTGGGCAGCCCCCGGCGTGGGAGGATTGGCTCATGCCCTGCTGCCGCGTGAGACCCTGCCTTGGTCGAAGGGCACGGGCACAAGGGAGGGAAAAGCACCAGCTACCTCAACCAGCCGCTTGTCCGACTCCAGCTTGTAGAGCTGCTCCTCGATGTCCTGCTCCCGCTCCTCCAGGCGGTCCTGCTGCTTCATCAGCATCTTCTGCAAGAGAACAGGGGGCAAGCAGTCGTTAGACATTGGGGAGAGTTGCAGGGGCATGCGAGGGAGGAGAGACGCAAGCGGGATCAGCGTTACACATCAACGGGGCGGCTGAGGTGGTGTGCCGGGTCAACCGTTCAGGGGTCTGAAATTCCCCAGAGCAGCCTGATCTACAAGGTCCCATCCTAAGCACCCCTCTCCAGCTAGCAGGCAGCAGCATCTGTCCCTGATTTGCGGCCTCTCAGTAGTGCCAGTCTTTGCCTGGTTGGCTTTTTGGGGGTAGCAATGACGATGGGGAGGGTCTTACAGAGCGAGAGAGACGGTCCCGCCTCCTCCCTCATGGGGGACTTTATATTGGTTCTTTCTTGGTGGCTTTCGTGAACTGATAAGGAAACTCCTCTAGGCTGAAGGACTGTTTGTGCCTGGAAATCACCTTGGAACAGCCGTCCTGAGGGTTGGGTTTGAAAGGTCAGCGTTCCCTCTCCACGCAGTGAGCCTGGCCACCGTGGGGTCTGACCTGTTTCTGTTTAGGACCCTGCATTTCGGCTCCCCGCTACGAGCGACACTGCCCAGCCCTGTCAGAAGGACAACGACCATCACAATTACCCCAGTGGGCCGACACTGACTGGGTTTGGTGGGGCAGATGCTCTGGCACCCCAGCAGGAGGTCTGGGGTTCCGGCTGGCCTGGAGGAAACAGCACACCGTTATAATCTGAGGGAGGAGCTGCTGGCTCCACTCACAGCTGCCTCCACTGGATACGCAAAGATATCCACTTATCTCTCCACTGTCCCTCCCAGACCTTCGGAGAATCATAGGGCTGTAGTGCATTCCCGGGGTCTCCCACATGAGTCCCCTTTGCCACAGCTGCTTCCTATAGGACCACCAGGTCCGGCTGCAAACAAGTGTTGACGCAGTCGGAAGGAGCTACCAAAAGTAACAGCGTAAACAAGACGAATGGAGAAAAAAGTGCATCCCATCTGCTCCCCATCCATTCTCCTCCCTCTGTCCCGTGTAGCCCCACTTCCCTATTACTGAGGGACAGGGTTTGTGTCTAAGCAATCAAGTAAAGAACCAGGGAATAGTAATACTGGCAATAAATTTAACAGGCTGGCTGAGCCTGTTGTAGGCCTCTCTAATGGCTGGTAAGGATAAGAGCCTACTACACCAGCAGCTGACGGAGTTACTCCTTTAGCTTTACAGGTAGAAGCCGATACATAGGTACGGAAGTATGCAAGTTCAATCACCGCTCATGACTCCCAGTACAGGCTGTTACCTATATATGGATCTTACTACTACTGAGTTACACTTCTAAAGACCTTTCCCTACATGGGGAGGATCCCAAAGTGCTGTGTAAAAGAAAGGTTACTCTCACTGGATACACTAGGAACTGAGGCAAAGAGAAATATCCAAGGTCACAGAGCGAGGCAGTGGAAGAACAGGGAACGAGTGCCAGATCTCTTGACCTCCAGTCCAAATCCCTATATCCCCCAGTTCTTTTAGGGGTGATGACAGAAGGAAATATTTATAGTATCGCCTCGCTGATCTGACTGAAATGTGCAGTGTATAGGAACGAGGAAGTATCCCTTTTAATAGCTTGTGAGCCCTCTAGTGACGCTCACTGTGTTCTGTGCTGTACACGCTACCAGAAACCAGCCAGAACAGCCATGTGTCTGTCCTGAGGCCTCACGTGTTCATGTATATTTAGTAAACATGGTTATTTGGGACCTAATTGTGGTCCCTCCACATTGTTTCTGTTGTGTACAGAGTGAAAGACACAAGATGGGCGATAGGAAGGTAATCCAGATAAACAGCGTTTCAGATGCGTCCCAAAAGATGGGAGAAAGTGACCTCATTTCTGATACACGTGTTTTTTGGATAACAAAGATTCAGCTAAACCAAGCGTGCGAAATCCTACTCCCACCACAAGGTGGGTTTTTGGCTGGGGGAGTGAAATATCATGATACGTTTTCCAGGCTGATCACCATCAAGGTGGAATCTGTGGCTGGGCTGGTACAGTTCCCCGTTGATTAAAAACGGGGTTTCAGGCTCCTCCAGTAAGAGAGGAAGCTCTGGAGACAGTGCACCTGGAGAGAAGATCCGTCCTTGAGAATTTAGGGATGAGAGAGGAAAGGTCATTTTAAAAGCTGCCCCGCAAGCAACTTCTGTTTTCTAACAGGGGGAATCTTGTTCTGGGAAGAGGACAGTGTATTTTCCAGCTTCAGCCAGATGGAAGAGACACACACGCCCACGCCCTAAAAGACAGAATAAATTAGAAATCCAAAAATGGCTACGACCATATGAGTCATCTGCTAAACAGCTTGGCTCGGAGGCCCGGCATCCCTGCCAGAAGGCCAGCGAAGAGCCACCGGTATAGGATGAGCGCTAGGCAACTCCAATTGCTACGTCAGGGGCGCCCTGCCTGTAACTAACACACACACACCCCGAATTCTCAGACATTTGCCCTTAATTCTTCCTGCATTAATCCTATCAGAAAAAGCCACTGGGCTCCTAACACCGAGGCAGAAGGGAGAAGTCGCTGGGAAACTAACCAGTTGGACATGGCACAGCAATGGGGACATGGAGGGAAATGGCAGCAAAGACCAATTTTGAGGGGATTATTGCTAATATAAACCAGCGCTCGGGGATTTATAATCAAGTAATTAATTCCTGGTCTAAGCAGGGGGAGGGAGGGTGGGAGAGAGGCGGTGGATGGAGCTGCCACGATTAACTGCACCACAGGGAGAGGCTGAAGCCTTCAACTTAATTCGTAAGCAAGAATTTGGAGCCTCCTCGTTCCTTGTTTTTCTGAAGGTCTGGGGCACCTGCAGCCTCATTAACACGTGGGTAAGTCAGGCACTAGTAGACAAGGGGGGCCTCTTGGGTTTCTTTGTCTCCAGCCTTAGTCCCTTAAAGAGATACTGACGGGTCAAAGTGGCCCTGAATCTCGGCTCTGGATCAAACCGGCAACCCCCAGCGGGTCTGTAGGCAGCCCCCACTCTGCTCTCCTGGGTGCGGCGGGCATGAGGACCTGAGGGGGAAACTGACTCACAGCACTAGTGACCCTGACTAGATGTGCAATGAACAGGAAGGGGGTGTATGCATCAGGAACAGCAGAAGCACCCTAAAAATGTGTGGGGGTACCCCCCCTTCACCACCCCTTCTGCCTGAGCCCCTGCTCCCTATTCCCCGAGGCCCCACCCTGCCCCTTCTTCCCCAGCTGATCCTTCCCCTGAGGCACTGTCCCCTGCCTATTTCCCCCAAGAACCCCCCTGCTCGTTCCTCTCCACCCCCTCCCCCCAGCACTTGCTCTTATGGCCATGCCCTTCCCATTTTAAAAGTGGGGAGACCATGGCTCTCTGGCCCCCCCGTTCTGGTGCCCCTGGTGTGTGTGTGTCTCTAGGTGGTTGAAAGAAACTGGTGTTGGAGGCTGTGGGTGTATATACACACACACACACACACACTCTTACAGCATTAATATTTATATTGCAGTAGCACTGATTGGCCACCAGGGAGAGCAGGGCCCTGCTGTGTTAGGTGCTGTACATACGCAGTGAGCGCCCCCGCCCTGAAGAACTCACCATTTCAACAGACAAGGCCACGTGGGAAGGGAAGTGGAGGTACAGGGAGGGGACGTGACCTGCCTACGGTCACATGTGTCAGTGGTGGAGCTGGGAACAGAGCCCCAGTCCCCTGATAGTGCGATACACTGGGCTTCGCTGCCCCCCTCATCACTCCCCTCTACTGGGTGGAATAAGAACTTCCCCCTTCTGAGTCAGGCCTTGAAAAAGCCCAAGTACAATTACTAACCATACAGGACGGTTTGAGGCACCAGCTACGATTAATCCTGGCTCCCCAGTGTAGCAGTGTCCATGACCCAGTCTACCACTGCTCAGTCTGGGCCAGACCTCTCTCTCCTTCTGCAAACCACAGAACCATGCAGCTCTGGAGCCTGCGAGGGCCCGTTCCTTGGAGCCTGCATTGAGTGGTTTTTAAGGTCAGGCTTGACAAAGCCCTGGCTGGGATGATTTAGTTGGGGATTGGTCCTGCTTTGAGCAGGGGGTTGGACTAGATGCCCTTCAGAGGTCCCTTCCAACCCTGATATTCTATGATTCTATGAGTGCAGCTTGGCCAGATCCCAGGGTAAAGCCCCCTAGGTTTGGACAGATGGACCAGTTAGCTGTGACCTATCCCAAGACAAATAAAGAGGACGTGCGTTTAAACACAGAGAGACTTTGGATCAGAGCCCTGGTGAAGGCCTGCTCAGGAGTTAGGGTCACTATTCTGGATGTAAAGGCCTCTAAGGCGCTTACACTCCGGAAGATAATAGCTGGCGTTTCCCCACATGGCCACTGACTGATGGGAAAGTTACAAGCGGCAGCTCAGTCCTTTAGCCGTGTTAACTAGAACCGTATTCTGCACTGCACAAGGCACACACAGATCCTTGCTTAGCCTCCCTGCTTGGACTCATTCGCACTGTACCAAAGAGTGCCACCGACCAGCATCACCCAGAGGACTCCAAGACTTCCAAGAAAACAGCTCCATCCTGATGCTTGCTTACAGCCAGCCACATCGATGGGTCCCACTCCACATCCAGAACAAGCGTCCGACTATTGGGAAGAACTGGGAATCGCCACGAAAGGAGATGGGGGTTTCCAGCAGGGTCCATTTCAAAGCT
Source organism: Gopherus flavomarginatus (assembly GCF_025201925.1). NCBI lineage: Eukaryota > Metazoa > Chordata > Testudines > Testudinidae > Gopherus > Gopherus flavomarginatus. Next base: position 136,464,634 of record NC_066622.1, read on the forward strand.
GGAAGGCATGTGGCATTTCTTTCCTAAACAACACGGCCCGCCTGGAGCGGCATATCTCACAGCGGACAACGGGCATTGACAAGCTGTCTGAGTCCCCCGGTCCCACGCCAAGCAACCGTTTGCCACTGACATAATCCAACTATCTTCATCAAATGCAAGATCTGTCCAAAGGACCCTGATGATTTTTGTGGCTCACTTCTTCCCTGATGACTGGCTCCTGGTTCTCTTCAATCAACACACAGGGAACCAGCCGGAGAGCTGGCCCCCTCTGCATCTGCTCACAAGGTTACCTCACTGCTTGAAAAGATTTCTTTGCCTTTGGGATACCCTTGGGAAGTCAGATCTAACCATGAATCACCACTGTCCAAGCCAGGAGTTGACAAAATTTGCCATGTCCCCAGCTTCCCCTCAGAGGAAAAACATCACTTCTCAGGGACTTCCCAGAAAGCCAAGCGCTTCATGAAACCTCTACAAAAAGCCACTACTGCCTCTGCAGCAGAAAGGCAGCCATGGAAACAGGAGTGACACAAGCTTCTCTGGAACGCTAAAGAACGCCCAGGACAATCTCCGGCACAGCTCCTGCTTGCACGCCCGTTCCGATCCCCGGCCTCAAGCTGCACACCGTGTAACCTGGGCCGTTCCCACAGCCGCACAACGGCGCAGCAGCCTGATGAAAAGCCTTTCGTGAGGCCACCATACCAGCCTGTCAGAGCAAGGAAGGAAGTGGATGGCCCCATTCAATTCTCCTTCAGTGGCCCATGTAACGGACATTCTGTAACAAGACATGCGTCACGCTGCAAAGAACTCCAGCCACACAGCAAGAGGAATACGTTGTTGAGGGAGACGTCGCTCCACAACCAGAGCCCCTAACTCCGACGACTCCTGAGAGTCCAGAACCCTGTAGATCTCCGTGGTGACTGATCAATGTGGCCTGGTCATCGACTCTGCGGGGACAGTAGGATTTTATTTTTTTTTTTAAATATAAAAATAGTGGGTGAAATCCTGGCTCCATGGAACTCAATGGAAACTTTGCCACTGGTGTCAAAACATCAGGGTTCCTAGCAAGGAGTAATTAAACCAGAGTTGGTCATCTGATTGCCCGTGAGTTTAAATGTGGGAGGGGTGCAGTGCCATTAGCAATCCATTCCAGGGAGGCCCACCCAGACCTTGTGCAGCACAGGTTGGTTTTCTCATGCTGCAGGCAACTGACCCATGAAGCTCTGGGGGCTGTGTCCACTCAGCAGCCTCGATGCAGAATCCCCTCCACATTCCCGGCTCCTGAGCCCTGGTTCTTCTCCCACACTCCAGCTCCATCATAAGCACCCACACACATCCTGCAGCAGGCCCCCCGGAGCCTGCGGGAAAAGTTCCCGCTGACCTCAACGGGACTCTCCATTCCAACGTGAGAATGGGGCCCGGAGCAGGGCTACTGGCTCACAGCTGTTAGCACTGTGCAGCAATGCAAAATATCTGGGTTCGATTCTCAGCCCAAGCCTCTGGAAAGGCCAGACCAACACTCTAAGCACTTAGTGTCTCTCCTGTCCTGTGGCAGCTCTTTTAACTATTTAACCGCAATCTATCTATACCTCCTTTCAACCCTTCCAAAACAGTGCTGCCAACTCTCGTGATTCCACTACAAGCCCCATAATACGTGGTGTTTCCTCTAAAGCCCCAGCTCCTGGAATCCTGTGATTACATGAGAATCTCTGCTCACTTGCTTGCTTGAAGTTCCCAGGCCTCACTGGTGCAGAGAAAAGCTGGAAAATGTGTCAGAAGTATGATCTAAAGATTCAGACATCAGAAGACCAATAAAAGAATCTGAGATTTATGATGGTTTGATACAGCTCATGATTCAGAAGCCAATCTCTGATTTTGGGGGGGGGGGGGTCCTGACTCATGATTTTGAATGCTTGAGGGCACAATGGGATAAGAGGTATTTGCACCCACAGCAATTAGTTCCAATAATAAAAAAGATAGGCAGAAACAACCCCTTGCTGTATTGATGAGAGCAATTTCCTTTCTCTGTAGTATAGACTGAGTTCTTTAGGTATTTTGAAAAGGAAAATATATCCCTTCCCTCTCCCCCGACTTCCTCCCAAACAGGTATTTCTGAATTCGGAATGATCTGCTCCCCTCAGCTCAGCAGGGTTCACCACTTAACCAGTGATCCCCCCAAGATTTGCAGCAAAGTCTCACAGTTCACGTCTGACCTTCCTGTTGGGATAACCTGAGCCCCTTTGCATTTGTTTGATGTCTGGATATCTGTTTGCATTTCCCAAAGTCTAAGAAACCTTACGCCCTCTCTCTGAGAAATGGGATGGTGCAGCCATTTTCTGGGATGGCAGCTGACCAATTTATTCCATTTAAAAAACATAAAAACAAAACCCCAACCCCTTATCCTTAAAAAGCAATAAACTCCCACTCCAGTTTACACTGCCCCACAACGTGAATTTTGAGGAACAAAATGTACAAGAGATAAAATGAAGATTATGAATTTCCTTTTTGTTTCAGGGTAAAGAGTTGGGGTTGGTTTTTTTTAAATTTAAGTCTTCCCCTGTGGTGTTGTGAACCCAAGTACAAGGACATGAAGCTAGTAGCCTATGAAAACAAAAAGTGAAACTGCACAGAAACACTGAGAGAAACTGACTGGTCCAGTTTCACCGCTGCAGCCAAGTGAAATGCAAAAAAGAATCAACAGCATCCGTGGTGAAAAGTGGATCTGTTTGTTTAGACTCTTTGACGTTTAGTAATTCACGGTGCTGTCAGTAACCCAGGGAAGGAGTCTTATTTTATATGCAAATTCTGACAGTGTCCTTTTAATAAATAACATTACTAGCCCCAGAAATCCCCACAAGTAAGGAGATGCTGC